>NC_056733.1:30359446-30539446 GCF_019279795.1 Protopterus annectens | reverse complement strand
ACCGACGGGCATTGCGAAGCAGGTCAGACCAATGATGCTGGACCTGCTCATAACTGCGGTTGTGCAGTCCGACATCATTGACACTGTGGACTAGGTCATTCCACAGGGTGTCCTGCTCCTGGTGCTCATGGGTGGCCTGGCCAAACAGGACAAGGTAGTGGACATACATATATATATATATATATATATATATATATATATATATATATATATATATATATATAGATATAGATATATATATATATTTTTATATATTATATATGTGTACATATGTACACATATATACCTATATGTGGGGTACATTAACTCATTACATCTGAGTGACACCTCCAGGTGCATCTGCAGTTACCCCCTACTGCTCCTCTAGGCGTCAAATATTACTTGTTCATATTTGCATTAACAATTCCAAAACCACGCTACATACAAGGTAGAAGAATATTTTATCTTGAAGCATACATGATGGCAAACACAATTGTACTGATATTTGACCTCTGTGAATGAGTATTTATTAGAATTGTAAGGTGATAACTTCATTTTTAAAGGCTTAGGCCACACCCACTAGGGGTTAAAGGTGCACTCTCAAAAGACTTGTACTGGAGGGAATGAGTCCACAATCTCACAACAACTTCCTGCACAGCTGCACTGTTCTGCCTTACTACAACACAGACAGGTGCCACATATGGACATAGCCTGACATTAGGGGTGTATATGTAGGACCAGATTTCAGGTAACCCTATTACAAACATATGGCATTCCTGCATGCTATATTACAGATTAACCTGAGTATCCTGCAAGGGGTGAGCTATGGATACCATGTGTCCATCATGATGGCATTACTTCCACCACCAGCTATTGGCCATGTAATATACATACTTCCCATTACACAACACACACTATGATGGCTTACATCTTGTCAGTCAGTGCTGATCTCCACAGTTGACAGCTATGGCCCACTTCCCACAGGGACAGACACTGTTGTACATGACAGTTGTTCAGTTGAACATCATTACAACAACACCTGATGGCACATATAAATCATTCTACATCATCTATCCCATTATTATGGACCAAGTACTATATTCAATTACATGCATATATACTTCACATACCTGTTGTGGGAATGATGTTGGTTCTGAATAGTTTGTTGGATGTAATTATTTTCTTTTTTTTTATTTATTTATTTTTTTTTTCCTTTGGCTTTGGCTTTGCCTTTGGCTTTTACTCTCTCTCTCTCTCTCTCTCTCTCTCTCTCTGTCTGTCTGTCTCTATCTCAGTCTCTCTCCAGTAAATGGATTGAGCTGCTTTGAATAGATTGCAGCATGTATTTTGTAGGTGATGCACATGATCAGGTGATGGCCTCTACATCAATCAGTGTCCTCCACTTGCTACCTACATGCACCACTGTCATGGCAACCACCTACTATACATCCCTACATCATGTGGGCGTGGTCCCTTTACCTTTCCTGTATGATGGACATCCTTCCTGTGTGTGGGCAGTAGTGTTACAGACAGCAGGTAGTAATACCTCTTACAGGAGAACCTGCACACTCAGGCCAGCTACATATTTGTAGGAGGTTCCAGAACTACAGACAGAGTGTGAGTAGAGTTGTTGTATGCATTGTATAGCACTGGTGTTGCAGGGTTTGTGTGTACATACCAGTTTAACTTGGAATGCAGTCTGTCTGCATAGCTCTCAACTGTGGGCCTATCCTCTTGATGGCCAGAGGTGTGCCTATTATGTTTTGTCTGTCCACCATATAGGTCTTGTGTCAGATATATCACTGGCAGTACATGTTGAGTGCTATCAGTACATGGCTACATCCATTTCTGTTTCTAACTTCATATTCCTGACTAAGGGTATGTTGCAGACTATCCTGTAATGTTACACCAGCGACTTGCTTAGTGTATGACAACAGTTTTACACATATGGGCCTGTGTTCCAGCCTCTGTCCTCCACCTACATACCAGACTTTCCACATATGACATGTTGTCAGGAGTTGCTCTGTAGTGGGTTGTGAGTATGGCATGCTGCCATTCCTGCCATCAGTCCACTGCTGTTGTATCCCCCACACATACTGTGGGGTTGGGGCCATATATGTGTGGGCTTCACCTACACAATACATCTGTGCCCTTATGCACTCCAGAGGCCAGTGTATGTAACTGTGGTATATGGCACTGTATTATTGTGTCTGGGGGGGAGGCACCATAAATAACTTAGGCTGTTACAATATGTGGTGGTATCAGGGGTAAGCTGCCTTAAGGTATCTGGATGTACATTACCATACAATCGACCTTGGGTAAATGCGGGCCTACTGCCTCCTGCCATATATACTGCTCTGTCTGTCAGTGTGATTGTGATGGTGGCAGTTATGCCTTGTTATGTAACAGTTACATCCCATTGTGTCAACTGAGGTCTTTACCCTCTGGAGATTGTATACAGAGTGTAGATAGAGGCTGCTGACCTATACATCTGCATTAATTACTGTTGATTGTTTGGTATCCTGTGGCCCAGTCTGTCTTTACTATTGTACTACTTGAAGGCCTCAGCCTGGGCAGCAACATATGTAAACCTTTCCAGATTACTGTATTAGTATAACTGTTTCACAGTTGCATTACTCTGTTTATATGGATGTCAGTGTCTAAACAGCTATATGACATGGCATATACAACTGTAATAGTACACAAATAAAGCTTTTCCATATATACATACCTGTGTGTGGTGTGTTATATCCTTTGTCCTCTCTGTGGGTATATGTTGCAGGCAATGATTGTCATCTGTATGGGTGGCTCATACAATGTCCACTTGGTAAGGTGGTAAATATAGGCCTAGTGGCTGTTCCATATTGTGTGCACATTCTACATATGTATCTTCCTATACATATCTCTGTATGTGTAGTCATATATATATATATATATATATATATATATATATATATATATATATATATATATATATATATATATATATGTATCTGCATATATCTGTCTGTGTAGGGATGTTGATTGCTTCCACATTGTACATTCCCTGTGGGAGCCAGACTGTACTGCATAATATGTTACTGATACCAGCCTGACATCATACAGGTGGGATGGAGTACTGTTAGCATCTTGTGCCCATGTCGTGTCAAGTGCTGGTTATGGGATCTGCAACAGTTGGTAGCGTATTGCAGGGCAGACATCTTTGGCTGTGAGAGGGGGATAGCTATTAGTACAATACATATGTTGTTTGGAGTCTCTCAACCCCATTAATGGTGCATGTGGACATATATGTTTTTGTTATGTTCCCATTTTTATCTACAGATGTATGTCCGTATATACCTGTATAGATATATATATATATCTGCTTACACATATATAAATTGCTGTATATATATAGACATATAGATGTAGACATATATATCTATAGATGTATGCATATTTATGTATATAATGTATATATGTTTATATATATATATATATATATATATATATATATATATTTATATATATATATATATATATATATATATATATATATATATATATATATATATATATATATATATATATATATGTATGTATATATATATATATATATACATAGATATGTTATATCTATTTAGATATTAATATATATCTATATCTATCTATATAGATATATATATATATATATATATATATATATATATATATATATATATATATATATCCACACACACATAGTTCTACATGTTGAAATACATTCCTTGTACTGTTGAATGCCTTGGCTGGATGATATGTTTGTGAAAACATCAGGGCTATGTATATCTGACATGGCTTAATAGCAAATCACTTTGGCTATGGTGTGCAGGGTCCTGGGTTTGAGCCTTGCAGAGGCTGTTTATTTTGTTGCTGGGCAGAACAAGTGCCATTGGATACAGAGTGATTAAGGCACTTTTGAGCAGTTGTAAGCGGGTTTGCGTGGGTTTGCGGGGAGGTAAGCACCGCTAACTTCTGGTTATAGTTTCTTATACTCAGTTAGCTTTTCAACTGCTTATCCTGTGTAGGCATTGCTTACCCCCATGCAAACAGGCTTACCCTGTTTACTGCTGCTTAAAGGTGCTTACTCCCGCTTACTCCCATGCTAATTTCTTTAAAAGAAAAGAAAAAAGGGTTGATAGGAAAGTGGTGAAAAAGGGGCTCAAAGAGGGAAAGACAGTAGGTAAATTAACTATGGATGTGCAGAAAGGGTGTAGGGAAGGTCAATAGCTGCCATTTCTTCTACAACAACAGCTGTGCATATTCACTGACTTTGGAGGTATATTTGGACACTCAAACCCCTGAGAGAGAGGTGAGGACAACAATAATATATTGTGATGCCAATTAGAACAGATTACATGTGTCCAGTGGACATGTGTGCAAAATGGACAGCTATATATGGGGTGAGATTTTTTGGGGGGAACAGATTGCCCTTTTTTTTCAGGTGAGAGTGGGATATTGGGAAGGGATAGTAGGTATATTTGGGGAGGTAGGTTGGGTAGGTTAACAGAAAAGACAAACAAGACGCATACAGGGGCAGTATATGACACATGTGGGAGTATACATCTTGATGGGGAGGGGTGTTGGGACATCGGAAGTCCATGAGCCCCCTAGTAGAAACAGTGGGACTGAGATCCCCACCCATGGACTGTCACCACTGCACCTTCACAGCCCCCAAAGGTGGCTGTGCTAAAGGCCGAGTTGCAGAGCCAGGCCGACCTTCTTGTTGCAACATATGAGCCTCGAGCTGGCATAGCAAATCTCTGACCTCCCTCCGGAGATCACTATTCACCATGACCCAGACCTGGCGATGGGTGACAGGTTCCTGCCCACGCCCCCTCCCGGGGGGGGCGGGGGACGAGCACCAGTCCCCTGAGATGGTTCCACCCGAAGATGGTGCAGGACCAATGGATAAGGAAGTCTCGGGTTGGGCCCCAGACATGCTGGTGCCCGGTGTGACAGCCAGCTCATGTGGGACAGGTGGGTCTGCTGGGACCCTCCTTCCCAAATGTGCTATAGTGTTTACATTTTTTCATCATATGTGGGTTAGTAATAGTCAACACATTCCAGGGTTAGGTATAACAGCATTTAAAGATATTCCCATTAACCCAGATACCAGATACAGAACAGTTGCATAGCAAATGGAACACATGCATATATGGGACCACAGTGGTAATAACAACAGCATGCAGGTACATTGATGGCACCATGCCATCAATGTTGGAATATTTCAATATACCACACGCATGGAAACAGATTTAAATTATTATCAACCAATAGGACATAATCAGAACAGTGAAGTCATTAAATACCAGTTGAGGTGGCTATGTAGTTTATTGTTGGAGATATGGTGGGGGGGGAGAAAGATCAATTAACAACTAGTATATTCCTGTAGTCCACATTACTTTCCTAGTCAGTGCTGTTATCTGTACCTTACAAGTACTACTACAGAACCCTATAGCCTTAGTTTGGACAGTGATATGGCTGTTGTCATCGTTATACATGAGCTGGTTTTACCTGCAGTATACACCTCTTACCTGATATACCTGCGGAGGAAATGTTTGTTAACACTAGCTAACTATTTCTACACATACTCACAGATTCCAGATTGATGTTGTGCACATAGCTGTCCATCTCTTTCTGCAAAGACTCTGGCCATGTCTTGACCACATGCAGGTGAACCGGGACATATCTAGACTATTGTCCTCTTCAACCTTTAGCGACTTACCACACTCTTATGCAGGCTGTCCTACACAGTTATATTATGTAGCACAGTGTGGGTGACAATGATCAGTGATACCTTATTATTCAGAGCAACTGCAATGCTCACAATTCCATACAATACCAGAGTAAACAGTACCAGTACAGTGTATCAACCTTTTTTTTTATCGGCACAGTGTTCGTATCCGATGTACCTGTGGGAGCAATGTTTGTTAGCACTACCTGAATGTTGCCACACAAAGTACCAGATTACATATTAGTATTATGCACATACATCTCACTCTGTTACTGTGCACACTCTGGTCACAGCTTGACAACATGGGGGTGTAGATAGGACATACTTGGCTTATTAGTCTCATAACAGTTTTGGGAGTTGCTAGAGTGACAGGTTTGTTCTCATGGATGTGTGACAATTAGTTGTATTCCCTGTTTGCTGCCTAGACATCTGGGATCATCCCACAAACTTCCCAGGGGGACAGGGTGACAGGCAGCAGATATGGGCCTATATACTGGACATTCTGGTCTTATCTGTACAATTGTGAGGTATGATTCTGTATGCAGCCTATTTCCACTTCCAGGATTCAGACCATGGCTGTGTCTGCTACAACCTAAACACTGTCCATCAGAGTTCTGTGTGCTATATAGATATTGCTGTATAACTCCTATCTGCTTTCTGTCTTATAATTCTCCTGTGGTTTTACATTCTGACCTTGTATTACAACACTCTTATACAGGATTTCCTAGCAAGTTATATTTTGTAGGACAGTGTGGGCAGCAGTGATGAGTAATACCTTATTATTCAGAGCAACTGCATCAGTCACAATGCCATACAATTCCAAAGTAAACAGTACAAGTACAGGGTATCATTCTTGTATTTCCGGGCACAGTGTTGGTATGTATCTGACAGACCTGTTGGAGAAATGTTTGTTAGCACTACCTGAATGTTGCCACACACAGTACCAGATTCTAAATTACTATTATGCACATATATCTCACTCTGTTACTATACACACTCTGGCCACAGCTTGACAACATGGAGGTGTAAATGGGACATAAGTGGCTTCTTGCTCTCATAAGGTTTTGGGGTGTTGCTAGTGTGCCAGCTTTGTTCTCATAGATGCGTGTTAATCAGTTGTATTTCCTGTTTGCTGCCTATACGTCTGAGATCATCCCACTGATTTCTCAGGGGGATTTGTTCATAGTTCATAGGTTAGGACTAGGCTAACTGCCCTTGTGGGCCATTTTAAGCCTAGCCAATTACCCCATGTGAGAATCAAACCCTGCACCTTGTGTCTACAAGGTAAACACCTTAACCATTATGCCATCCTCCCACCCTAAAAATATTGATAGGCTGCATGATGTAAATAGATTCATAGATTCATACTAGGCTAACTGACCTTGTGAGCCATTTTAAGCCTAGCCAATTATCCCCTGTGAGATTCAAACCCTGTACCTTGTGTTTGTAAGGCAAACACCTTAACCATTAGGCCACCCTCCCAACCCAGGTTGGGATAGGTTGACAGTCAGTAGATATGGGCCACTTTACTGGACATATCTGTACAGTTGTGGGGTATGATTCTGTATGCAGACTACTACCACTGCCAGGATTCGAACCATGGCTGTGCTTGCTAAAAATACAGCAGTTCACTTCTCAGTTGCATGTGCTATTCGTATTTTGTTGTCTGCCTTTTCACTGTTTTCTATGTGTCTCTCAGTTGCACTAATTGGCCTCTAGGGATTACACCAGTCATATACAGGCATTCCTACACATTCTATATATGGTGCACAGTGTGGGCAACAGTCCTATTACGTGATTGCAAATCTACATTACCATATGATACCAGAGTATACACATGCAGTCCAGTAGTTAGACTTTTATTGTCAGGCTATTATGCTTTTATTTACATACAAATTATATGAGACTCTTCCTGCCATATTCTCCAGTGTGTGCAGTACTTGCCTTAAACAAAACAGGTTTTATACAGGCAATTAATTTACTAATACTTTTAGATTTATTTCCTATGACAGTACATGCAAGAGTATTACTGACCTGCCTCACATTGCAACCTCTCCAGTTGACTTCTGTGGGCTTCCTGGTTCATGGCCCACTCACTTGCAGCTGTAGAAGACATAAGAGAAATATTTATCCATACCTTTCCATGATATACATGAGCTGGCAATTATTACACACATAGTGAACTGATACTTAAACACAGCTGGGACAGCTGCTGCTGTTCTAGCCTCTTGGATCCACTGCTCCAAGTGGTCTACCTTATGCTGCATCAGGTCAGCACAGTGATGCCTGACCTGCTTCACCAGTTCGGGGTATGCCAGTGGCACTGGTGAGGTCACGGTCGGGATGGTCCCAGACTTCTGCCTTGTATTGGGAACCCTAGTATTAGCTCTGCAGCAGTCTCTGCACATGGTCTTTGACAAGGAGTCCTGCCATAACTCTGGACTCCTGGATGCACCAGCGCTGCCCCCGGAAGAGCACACCTTCTCCCCTTTCTGCTTTAGTGCCTGCAAGAGGAAGCTACAACCAGTTATGAGATGTATTTCCACCAGTTGAGTTTAGGTAGGGCTGATTTCCCGCACTTTTCCATGACTGGCTGGTTTTGAAAAGGCTAGGCTCTGGGAAAACATGCTTACCTAAGGTTTGCATTGTTTAAAGGGGTATAACACTGGGCACATTGAGTTAGCTGGCCTACCATTGCTTACACCTCCTAAGCTGGCCTGTGCATGATTCATGTGTCCTTGTGTATTATTGGGGACTTCAACACTCTATTACAAATACACCTCACATCTGGGCTTACTGCTGTACTCCAGTTCACATATTTATTATAGAACATATGACTGTATACTGATTCCTTTCACAGGTTCAGTTTGATTTTACTATAGTGAGGACTTGTTTGGTGATACCTCATTCTTTTGTACTGCTGTGATGGCTTGGTGCTTGGCTACTGTGACTATAGTGTATAGGGTCCTGGGTTCAAGACCTGCAAGGCTGTTTATTTTGTTGCTGGACAGAACAAGGGCCGGTGGATACAGAGTGATTAAGGCACTTTTGAGCAGTTGTAAACGGGTATGCGTTGGTTTGCGCGAGGGTAAGCAATACTAACCTCTGGTTAAATATGCTTACAAAGAGTTAGCTTCAAAATTGCTTAACCTGTGTGTGCATTGCTTACCCCATGTGCAAACAGGATTAAACTCACTTACTAGTGCTTAAATATGCTTACTACTGCTTATTGGTGCTTACACTTACTTACTAGTACTTACTCCCACTTACAATTGCACTGATTTAGACATTAATATCTAGTGGTTCTTAGGAAGGTGGGGGATTTGGAAGCTGTATGGAGTTGTCATTCATTACACATTTTACCTTCCATTTGTATCCATGATTCTTGTGTACATATACTGTATGGGGCACATGTGCTTATCTGGGGACTTTGCAACATTATGATGCTGACACCTCACATGTGCATTTAATGCAGTACTCCATTTCACAAATATATGTTGTTTAGTGGGTTATGCAACTAAAATATTGGTCATAATGTGATTTGCCATGGAAAATGGATTGTGCTGCACTGGGACTCGAACCAGGAATGCCTGCTTGTAAGGCGAATGCTCTTCCCACTACACTATTGCTATACTGCTTCATTTGCATATATCTTCCTTGTTATCCTCTTCAGCCATGTAAGCTGCATTAACGGTAGCTAAGCGATGGGCACACCCGTGCACCTACGGTTAGCTTTAATTGGATTCTTAATAAAAAAAAAAGGTTTGTTTATTTGATTTGTATTTAATATTGCTGTTGTACACATGGGGGAATGTCGCTGGGGATATGTGGACACCTATGAGTGGTCTTGTTCATTCCTTTGGCCTTTCAGCAGTTCTTCATTGTGGAGGCATGTATATTCTGAGAGCTCTGCTCTCAGACATGTCCCCTGGACTCTTACACGCTCCATGTAAGATTAGGAGCTCAGGCAGCGCGTCTTCATTAATATGCACGGTACACTGCTCTCCTGCTCCTAAACAGCCGCTTCCGTGCAGGACTAAGCTAGTCCTGCACAGACGAATAGTAAATCCAGGGGATTGTATTATACACTAAAGTTTATTACAGTTTTACAAAAAGAAATTCCTTGGGATTCATAAAAAATAGTTCACTACTTTATTTGAAATACTGTGATAAATGCCAATGCACAGAAGGGAGAAATTCAGAGACATACATAGCATAATACTGATACTTTGGAAAATAGTGCAGCTAACAACATCTGCAAATGACCAGTTTACTGTCACAGTCTTGAAGCCCACAATCTTGAAGCCCATAATATTGAGACTATAATATCAAAAGACTAAAATGCTGAAGACCACAGTATTGAATTTCTGGACCAACCCCCCCCCTCCGGCAAGATTATGTTAGTACTCATTCCTGGGTTTTTACCTCTTCAGAACCCATGGGAGCACTCTTTCCTTGGTTCATGGTGGTTGGATGTTTCAGTATTCAGGAGTTTTAGACATTTTTGTATTCAGCATTTTGGTCTTTTGAAATTGTGGTCTTAGGATTATGGGCTTCAAGACTGTAGGCTTCAGGACTGTGATAGTAAACCCAAATGACCATATAGTAATATGAAAAAGAGAGATATTATGAAATTAGAGTAAATGCAAATGATATAAACATAGTAGTACAATTCAGAAATGTAGAAAAGGAGCATGATGAGAAAGTGTAGGCAGAGAATTTGCACACAGTTGTTTATTAGTGAATACAGAAACCAACCGTAATAAGATGCTATGAGTAGCATATGCTTTAGATGAATAGCATTTGTCAGGGGCTTGCAGTCATTGTCCGTGGTGATACATATTGTTGCCCTTGGTATCACAGACAGATCCATCTGTATCTAAACAACCATAACCCCTGTAATAGAAACATAGTCAACTGCTTTACTATACTGGACCTTGCAGACATATGCCATCCTCACATGGAATTCATAGGATGGGTGAAATGCCAATCTTAGTGGACACAAAGGTATGCATTACATTGACCATCCTTGCTATCAGGACCTTCTTTGACCATCCTTGCTATCAGGATATTCTATCAAGCATTGGGGGACATGGATTGTCAGTCTCATAAGTTCTTTGTTGACATGCTGCAGCATATGTAGGTGTATATATGGTTCGCAGAACAGCAGAGGACAGCAGCACCATTACAGAGATATGCAATGAAATGGCCTATTTTCCTGTAGTTCTATAGGCCATTTACTACAGTCACATCACCATCAGAGCCCCACATGGTCCACATGACTACTGGTGTGTCAAATGGATGTGTTTCACTCAATCAGCTGGAGCTGGTGTATAATATAGGGTATTATTTACAATGTGTTGATACATCATCCAGGTTGTTCACATTTATTTATCTAACATTTATTTACTGGGAAATTCTGACTTGGAACAAAGTCAATTTTCAGTGCAGGCCTGGGGAGACATTCTCCAGATGCATGTCTTTATAATATAGGAGGAAACTGGAGCAACCAGAGAAAACCCACACAAATGCAGGGAGGACATGCAGACTCTACACAGAAGGCACTCCAGTGGAAAATCGAACCAGAGAACCGCTTGCTGTGAAGCAACGACTCTACCACTGCACCACTGTGCCATCCACATGATTCCCACATCTGGAAAACATCCAATCTATATAAGCAATTCATGCAGAACAATTTTCCAAAGGAATATCTAACTGGCAAGCACATTCAGCCCCATTACAAAGCTGCACAAATTAGCCAGTAAGTGTGATAAATGTCTTTCACTAATAAAGGTGTCCACTCTTATTTGTTACTGGTGATGCTGGATACACCCTACAGCCATAACTAATGCCACTGACATGCAACTTACATAGCTTGGCTGAGATGCCATAGATCACCACTCTGGTGTAGACCTGCAGCAACATTGGATAGGTATTGAGTGCACTGAAGGCTGTTTTCTGTTGCCTAGATTCTTCTGATAGTGCTCTACAGTATGCTTTACAGACCTGCTGCAAGATAGTTGACATCCATATAATTCTGCACAACCTGGTGTTATACAAACAGCTATAGCATGGATGGATCATCAAAGTGCCAAACAGACCAGAGATAGCAGAGTGTGTTGCTAAGTGATTAGTCATCAAAGAAACAAGCTGCAGTTGACCTCCATGCAAAGCTGAGGCAGGTGCATACTACAGCAGTGGTCCACAACTATGGGTCTAAGGGCCAGAACTGGGACAACAAAGACCAAAACCGATTCAAGCAATATTAAATCCAGTCTGTACAGCTCAGTGCATTGACTGGTCATTACATAATCCAGAACACTTGCCATCATTTGTACAGATGGGGGGGTAAAGTGCTAGAGATTCAGTAATGACTGCAGAGGTGGAGGGTTATATGGACTATGGGATGCAGACAAGTCACTGTGGTCCACGTCTGGGATATTAAGAGGAGCTGAGTATACTGTGCAGCATGGTGGTGGAGATTCCTGAGAGGCAGGTGGTCAGAAATTATGGCTGCTTGCACAGTTCTAGTAAAGAAGGACATAGCAGCCATGGATGGCAGGTAATGCAGAGGCATAGATATTACAGGAGTTATGAGTCCACATGTGGATATGATATAGGTAGTGAATGGCCTTTGGTATGGGATCATCATCTTTAATGACTGGCACTTCAACCAACAACCGCTGCAAGGAAGTTGTGGAACTGTGGGAATGTGGCTGATGTACAGGCCTACCCCTGAAGCTGCATCTATGAGGATGGCCTTATTAAGTCACTGCAGGCCATACACCAGTAGGTTGTTATAACTAGATGGCACTCTTTGACCCTAACATACTTGTTCAGTTGGGGTAGCAACAGTGGAGTCTTATGGATAGTGGCCACAGTTTTGGCAATAGATATGATGGGTGGCAAAACAATACACTACTGTGGCTGCAGTGGCCTCCAAGAGGCCCTGCAGTACCTTCAGCATGTGGTCTAATTTGTGTCCTTATAAACAGGGACACTGATTTTTGGTTTTCAAAAAAAAAAATGAAAGTACATTTTCATGATATGAAATCCAGAAATTATATCTGATATTTTTAAATGCAATTTATGGTCATTACATTGATTTCATTATAAATTTAATTTGCATAAATATATATATTTAAAATTACAACAGATTCTAGGCACAGAACATTCAATACTGCAAGCTGCTAATATAAATAATAAAAATGAGCAGAAATATTTCATGTAGTGAACTGGTTCTCTGGCATACATTGCCAAATTCCATGAAAATGCCAGGATTTTTCAGTTTTCATACAGTCAAAAACTGGTATTTTCTGACATTTGTGCTGGACAAAATGAAAATCAGTGACCCTGCCTATAAACCATTACTGTATGTAAAACTTTACAGACCTATGAGTATGTCATATTATTTGATATGCAGTATGCTAATCATCTCCACCATGACACTACTAGCATTTGTCTGTGCTTGGATCTCTCACCAGTGTATCCATTGGTTTTATGCTCAGTGTGATACTAAGTTTGGGTCCTGAGCAGGGACATGCCACTTATGTCCACCTACATGCCACTCCCTTGTGCTGTATTCACATTCTACAGTTTTGCCACTTTCAGCTGATGCTGCATAAGCCGGTGATGACCATGCACCATGTGACAGGGACCCATGCATGACCTGTCCTTCCATAGAAAGTGGGGATGCATGGATGGGGTCACAAGCAATCACAGCTGTCTCAGTGAATGTGAGCAGTAGGGTGCTATCCACAGTAACCACTTCTGAGAGTTGACATTCAGCTGTCTCACTGTGCCATGGGTTAGCTACCATAATTTTTCAGGCAGCAGTGTTGCACTAATATCAGACATGTATTGTTCTGTTATGACTGTCCCCATACCTGTTGCATCTATGAATGGAGCCAGAGAAACACCCATGTATATAAATTAATACATGGGAATATCTGACGGCAGTGCTATAACAGCATTGCATGTAATATGTTAAAAAAGAATGGTGACATACATACCTTGTGGTATACGCTGCAGTGCTGGCATCCTGGACATACTTGTCAGAGAGATTTGGTAATATTTGCCACCTGCAAGCTCTAAACAGTG
Source organism: Protopterus annectens (assembly GCF_019279795.1). Taxonomy (NCBI): domain Eukaryota; kingdom Metazoa; phylum Chordata; order Ceratodontiformes; family Protopteridae; genus Protopterus; species Protopterus annectens. The sequence continues at coordinate 30,525,612 of NC_056733.1, read as the reverse complement.
GTTTACCAACAGATATGGTAGTGACACATGGAAATGCTAACCTGATGCATCCTCAGCTGAGAAATACAATGTTGCATTCAGTCCTGCACCCTCATCCAGGCCTCCATCAGGTATCAGTATCCCTTCACTGTGCCTAGAGAGTGACATCAAAAATTGTCAGTGAGAATCATCTGTGATGGTGCTTCCCACCTGTGCCTATTATCTCCCATGTGATGGCATTTATCTAACATGCAATGCTGTTGTTCTACTGGACTATGGGTTTGTCATTTGCTCACAGCAATGCCTTTGGGACAGCATGCCATCAGACTGTGCTACAATACTCGGCCTGTGATCTGTGTATACAAGCCTGTGCCCCCCTCCCAGAAATGGAATTGTGTCCCATATGCACTCATCAGCAGCCTAACACATTTAGCAGTTATGTCCCCACCCCTTATGTGTGCATGTTAGATGAACCCCTATTGCACTGAGCGAGCCTTCCAACATACTGTCAATGTTGCCACCAAAAGTGATTAACCCAGCCAGCAATCCATGTAATTCAGCAGACAGATGGGTAGTCTGGGGATAGCTGGACCTATGCCCTGTCTATTCCCCCAACCTCAGTGTTGTCAGACCCATTGTCTGTAGCAGAGGCATAGCTAGACTGGGGTGAAGATGGCAGCCCCACTAGGCTGAAGAGGTCACAGGGAGGGATTAGCAGATGCCGACTGAGTGGTTGTGCAGTACTGGAATTCAGAATGAATGGTGATACTGCACTTAAAGTAAGGGATGAAGTGTTTCATTGCTTTTTGTGTGGTATTTAGAGTGCAGTGTGCTATTTGTTACATTTGTAACTAGCTGTTTGCTACACAGTTTACATTACTAAGAAGAAATATTTTTTGGTCCTTAGCCTAGAGAAAGCCTTGATTTTTCTCTTTAACTTTGAGGTGGGGTTGGCAAGATTGAGCAACTGACTCATAGCACAGCAGTTATGCTATTGAAGCAATTTCACTGAAATGTTTCTGAATTGCACAAAAAGAACAGAATATCAGCTCTGCAATGTGCTACTATGTCAATGCCTACCCATGCACATGCACTGTAGTCAGTAGTATGATTTATGCATACCTAAGAATCTCCATTACTGCCACATGTCCACAGATCTCAACACTCAGGAAGCAGCTTATGAGGGGGTTGATGCCACAAGGAGGTCATGGGTAGCAGCGGCATGTTGTCATGTTACTGTACAATGCACTGTGCATATGTTGGTAGAGCCACACTGCTATGTACGATGGTTGTGCAACTGTCACCTCTCCCAATCCACACATGTCTTTCATGGTTACACTACTGCACATTTGTATTGGGCTGCATCATGCTGCAATGCTTACCATCAATGCATTTCCCGTGATTTGTGAGACGTGTCATTACATTTCAGGTACTATTTTCACTTCTGCTTTCAACAAGGTAAGAAGCTTTGGCTTGTGGAAAGCCTAAACTTTGAATGGATTGCTTGAGGTACAGCAGAGACATTAAAAATGTTCTTCATCCTTCCACATCTGAAATACTGGGAACATCAGCTGGGAGACATATATGATTGTCCCTAGTAAATGTAGATGTCTTGTCATGGGGGTGACCAATGCCATGGGCATCACCTGCTCTGCTAAACAGTACTGGCAGTGTTACAGTGACCTCAGAAGGCACCACCTTGGCTTTCTATGCCAATGGAAAAAGAGGTTATGGAGAGACATACTTACTACAACAGTAGTTATGATTCTAGTAGTATGGTACAACTAGAATCAGTCTGTGATATCAACGGGTGTTGATTTGCGCAGTCCACTTTTATCTGTTTGTGTTTTTCAGCTCATGAAGAGGTACAGGAGAAAAGAATCACCTGCTACAGGAGGCAGGCACTGCTGTCCAGATGCCAGGGTATATATCCCATGTTTATGCCATAACTTTTTTTCTGCTTTTTATCTGAATAGCATAGTACTCCCCAGGTTTGCAATGCTATTAATTAATGGATCTATTGCATACACATCTGTTTTGCTGGTATGACTCAGATATAATTGACATACATGTGTAACTGGGCTACTATCCATATTGTTGACATCTTTTCCATCAGTGCCAATGCATTCTAAAATGAACTGTCCTTGGATGTAGCACTGCAAGCATGGGTGTAAATCCCATATGGAATCGATCATCAGTTTGTATCATTCAGTGTCTCAAAGCTTTGTGATCACCATTCAAGGGCTGCACATCACTTTTGTCTATCTGCTGTTCTGTAATGCATTACTGCCCATTCCTTTGTCCATCACTGTGCCAGATATGCTTGGCATAGTACAAACATAATGACTTTCAATCAGTTGTATACTGTTGCAGCAACTACTAGCATTTCATTTTGTCCAGGTACAGTATTACCGCAAGTATTACATGTTCATTTTGTATTCCTGTCACTATCCAAAGGAATGTCATAAGTGGCACGGTGTCAATGTGTGCCATGTACCTCAGCAGTTGCCCTACTGTTTATGACACCTGTATAAACACTGTTACCTCCAACGATTAGTACATTTAATTTGCATTTTTTTTAAATTACACATATTTTTTATTGTCCACTGCGCACACAATGGTTATCAATCATAGCATGTACCACTGTTCTACACAGCAATAATACAGCACATCACATTATACCCTGCACTATCTACAGGCTTGTTATAACTGTTCCCCAGGCATTTATACAGTAGAGAGTCAATTATCTGAATTTCAATTATCTGCACGCAGCCTTCCAAAGTTTTCGGTAGGAAAAATCATAAAGTCTGAATATGTAAACATTATATGTATTTGCTTGTGCATGCTTTTTCAGCTTGTAGCCCACTCATGATTGAAAAATATTCTTTATTATCCACTGGAATCACAGACTGGTTGAAAAGCATGTAGAAAAAAACAAGATTTTGGCAATTTTTTATCCAGTTCACTGTATGTTTGATTATCTGAACAGTTTAATTATCCGAACTTCCCTATGTCCCAATTGGTTCAGATAATCGACTCTCTACTGTATTACCATTGGTTTGGTGACTACTAGAAAATTCTTCCCATCACTGATGTTTTTGGCCTATTCCCTTTTTCTCTGCCATGCTCTTCTTTGTATTATTATTTTTCATTTGTTGTTTTGTTTCTCTCCATTCTTCAGTTTCAGCAGTAGAGAAGGATGTGTTGTAGTGCCCACCATGCCCTGCACCATTCTCACCACAACCTACTTGAATGCCAACAGTCTTCAGGCTGATGTCTCTAGACAGTGTTGAAGGCCATCCTTGGTGAACTGACTAGGAGGGCTTGCTGGTATTCTCTGGTGCTGCTTGTCTGCTGGATGGTTTAGGCTTCCATTAGAGAATGGCAATGGAAGGTCACCAGAGTCACCCAATATGAGGTGTACAGTTTAGGGTGGACTGTAGTGGACCAGGAACATGGGATTGTCACCCTGTGGTGCATCTTAACATGACTCACAGAGTTCTCTGCGACTGACATTTGTTTGGGTTGACCACCGTTGAAGCTTGACGGGTGTCCTTCAGTTTATCCCCCTCTCATCATAGTGCTCTCCTTTAATTGTGCCACTTACCTTCCCTAGTTCCGCTGTCTCAATATATCTGGTGCAACCCTGCAGTACTCTTCAACCACATGTGCACACATGTTCATAGTATGTGCCATGCTACACAATATTATTCTGAGGAAACAACTGAGGCAGGAACATCACAGGGAAGGGACACACAGCCCTCCCCACCAGTGCTAAGGTCCCCACAGCCACAGAAGGACTTGGTGGAGGAATTCCCATTTGCCTGTCCTTGTAGGCAAATGAAGGTGTGCCCAGTATGGCCTGTCCTTGGCAAAGAGGCAACACATAACACATGCACTGACATCCTAGGGACATAGGGACTGACACCTGACTCTGACTCACATGCATACTAAACAGGATGCCAGCCACAACACACACCCTGTACCCTAACATGTATTGGCTGTGTATTGCATGCATCCAACAGAGTCAGCCCTGTAGCACCTTTATATCAACCACTACAGGTACAAGGTAAGTCACTCTTTGTTACAACAAATGTATGGGGTACTACATTATGGCAGCATAGGTATGGACCTGATGCATGAATGCAAGGGAATAGAGTAGGCTACCTGGATAGCTGCAGACAACTGATAGCTATGTGGTACAACAGGAACTCTCTGCCCAATACTGTCCACCCCATAATATGTAGTATACCCCAAGCCAGCAAAACCCACTGCGCTATGCGAGTGAATTACAAACAGTGGGATCATAGGACAGATGCTTGACTGTCAATACTACAGTCCCCTACCTCCAACACACCCATGTTCCCATACAACTGCAGTAGCATTATGTTTGCAAGGTAATAGCAGCAGACCACACAGTCCAAGGGTTGTCCCAATCAACTGGGTGACATCTTCCATTTCCACAATATGCAGGGGTTGATGTGCTATGTATGTCTGTTGGTGATGGTGTCAGGAATTAAACTACACCGGCTGGTGGCTGTTGTGGCTTAGTGGGCTAAGTACATTATCATGGTTGATGGTGCTCATGGCTTGATACTGGCTGTGCCTACTATTTTGCATGTGAGCTACATCTATGGTAGGAGTTCTACAGACTGTCCATATGTCACTATTTGTTACTGCAAGAAAGCTGGACAAAGCCAGAGACAATGGAGGGACATGGGGCCACAGAGATGGACAGTACATACTCTGAGTAACCTAGACAGTGGCTAGTAGAACAGCAGGTTGTAACAACTCAGAGTAGCACCAGGATGTAAAGGCCATCATGTAACTGTGTCAGTATGTGCAAGTCAGTGGGCATCATCATAACCCTCAAATCTACAGAGTGTCATGGAATGTCCACATTCTTGCCTCATATATATGGTCCATTTTTCATAACATTGCATTTGTCTGGCAAACTAGTGGCAACTCAATAAAGGTTGATGTGAGAAAATAATGACAAACAGTTGAGATGCAGACTTTAAACCCATCAGAAAATGCATGCTAATACAAAACCATTCTACCAACTGTTCTACATTTGTAAGAGCAATATTAAAAACATGCCCCAATGTTTGGACCTGTGTCCCACTGTTATATATGGCTTTGTCCAGATATCTGACTCTAAGCAGTAGAGGTATGGGCAACATGTATCCTTATAATAACAGTACAACCCAAACTGTCTGAGGAGCAGGGCAGAGATATGGGGCGCAATGCTGGACATCCTGCAAAACAGGTACAGTCAGAGGTGTGAAGTCCATAACCCTGTGTGTGGTGGCACATCACACACCTCAGCGACAGCATACCTACAACTACATAGAGCAGCAACTGTGGACAAAGCCAAGAATTGGAGCAGGGCAGGACAAAGGCCCACATATAAGGAGAAGGAGGAACTACTGGCCATACAAATGTAGAAAGGGCAGAACAGAACATTTCATTTAGTTGCATGTGTTCCCTGCAGTGTATAAAGTCAGTACGTCAAATGTCTGTCAGTGGTTCCTCACGTCAGTCTATAATCATCTGCCACTGACATACTGGGAAATCACAGTGCCATGTAAAATGTACCAGACATATTATGCAAAACCCTATGCAGTCTAATACACTCTGTACACACCCTAGATAAGAGTCAGATATTATGGACAGCACACAGCCAGGAAATCCCTCAGGTATTATATCAGGGAGTTGCTTGACTGTTTAATCAGGCTCAGTAGGCAATTGGCTATAGCACACAAGATGCTGGACTTGATTACAGGTAGGTCTGGCCTGGAGTCACATTGTAAGAACTGATGGTCACACTGGGCATGTGCCTATACTTAGCTAATTTCTGTCCATGTCTAAAGCCTCGTCTACCTATAGAACCCAGATGCCCATATATCTCTGTGCATACAGACAGTTATGTATACCTAACTATCTCCTCCTATCCCCATCAGAGATGATTACCCTTATCTATCAGTATGTGGCGCATATAAGGTATATCTGGATCTGTACAGTTGTATATAGATACATAAATATAGATAACATATATATATATATATATATATATATATATATATATATCATATATAGAGAGAGACAGAGATGGGGGAGAGAGAGGGAGGGAGACAGCAAGAGAGAGACAGACAGACAGAGGGAGAGAGAGAGAGAGAGAGACTCAGAAAGGCATACAGCCACTTGAACAGCAATTGTAACCAGAGGCGTGTGCAATTAGCATGGTGAGCTGTAGTATGTAACAGTAGGGAGGTAGGGGTTCCAGTCCCACCTCAGCTACAACAGAATGCACACGCCCAACAGGCCTATGTCTGTACAATGGTCACCAGTTTTATGGCCGTGTGACTAGTGTTCTCCACATCAGTGGCCTCCATGTCAGCAGCTGCTGATGTCATCCACCCCAACAGCAGTGGCAGACACTCTCCAAATGCATAAGCTCTGTGGTACATGCAAAAAGTACATAGCACTAAAGTGCATACAGCTAGATAGGTAAGGGTTCTAATCCTAGCAATGGCAACTCAGTGAATGTGTGTGTGTGTGTGTGTGTGTGTGTGTGTGTGTGTGTGTGTGTGTGTGTGTGTGTGTGTGTGTGTGTGTGTGTGTATCCCCTTGCAACTGTGTGTATGTCTTGCCAATGTGCGTGCAAAGACAATACATTTTAAGGTCTGTGCCTACCCATTATTCCCACCATTGGCTTACTTTCTTGGGCCTGCTGAAGTCATCCACCACAGAAGCACAGTTACATACTTCCCAGCCACATAAGCTCCGTGGTGCATGTGATAAGCATGTATTACTATAGTGTATGCAGCTAGAAAGGTAGGGGCTCTAATTCCAGCAACAGCAACACAGTGAGTGTGTACGTATATCCCCCTGCAGCTGTGTGTATGTCTTGCCTATGTGTGGGCAATGCCAATATATTTTAAGGCCTGTGCCTACCTGTTAACCCCACCATTGGCTTACATTACTGGGGCCTGTTAATGTCATCCACCATAGAAGCCGAGTTACAGACTCTCCAGATACATAAGCTCCATGGCACATGTGATAAGTACATAGCACTATAGTGTATGCAGCTAGATATGTAGGGGTTCTAATCCCAGCAATGCAGAGAGTGTGTATGTGTGTGTGTAAGTATAGCCCCCTGCAGTGGTATGTACGTCTTGCCTATGGGTGGGCAATGCCAATAAATGTCAAGACCTGTGCCTACCTGTTAACCCCACCATTGACTTACATTACTGGGCCTGCTGATGTCATCCACCATGGAAGCACAGTTACACCCTCTCCAGACACATAAGCTCCATGGTGCATGTGATAAGTACGTAGCACATAGTACATAGGACTAGAGAGGTAGGGCTTCTAATCTCAAAACTGACAAGTGTCTGTGTGTGTGTGTGTGTGTGTGTGTGTGTGTGTGTGTGTGTGTGTGTGTGTGTGTGTGTGTGTGTGTGTGTGTGTGTGTGTGTGTGTGTGTGTGTGTGTGTGTGTGTGAGAGGCATTTTGACTGTAGCAGTGTGGCTGTCTTCTGTGTGCAATGGTTATACCATTGCACACAGAAGACAGTCACACTGCTGTGTGCAATGGCTATACAATTTTGATGGCCTGTTCCACCATGTTAACCCCCCATTGGCTACTTATACAGGGGCTACTGATGTCATCCACCTCAGAAGCAAAGTTAGACACACCCTAAACACAATAGCACTGTGGTGCATGTGATAAGTATGTTGTTCTATAGTTTACATAACTAGACAGATAGGGATTCTAATCTCAAAACTGGTAACTCTGTGAGTATATGTGGGTTTGAATGGGTACGTATCACTTCACCTAAAACTCATTTCTCCTAAACTCAATTCACCTAAACCAAATCACCTAAAGTTCATTTCACCTAAAACTCATTTCACTGACAAGTAGTACAATAAGGCAAATTAAAGGTGTATGTCCTTTTCCCCACTGTAGTGCAATCCTGGTGTTAGTATATATTGTTAGGGGTGTGGGGGGCGTAGCTCCCCACATTGTGTGGTGCGGGGAGTGTAGCCCCCCTACTTATTTTGGTTTTATGTTGTCTGGTTTTGTTTTACATTATTTGGTAACAGCCAACTAGGTGGGGGCTATGCCCCCACACCCCCTTACTATATATACTAACACCAGGATTGCACTACAGTGGGGAAGAGAACATATACCTTTGATTTGCCTTATTGTACTACTTGTCAGTGAAATGAGGTGTAGGTGAAATGTGCTTTAGGTGAAATGAACTTTAGATGAAATGGTCTTGGTGAAATGAGTTTTAGGTGAAGTGATATGTACCCGTTTCAATGTATATCACCTTGCAGCAGTGTGTGTGTGCGTGTGTGTGTGTGTGCATGTGTGTGCATGTGTGTGTGTGTGTGTGTGTGTGTGTGTGTGTGTGTGTGTGTGTGTGTGTGTGTGTGTGTGATGATTATACCATTTTAAGGTCCTGCGCAAACCTGTTAACCCCCATTAGCAACCTATTCAGGCCCTACTGATGTCATCCACCTTACAAGCACAGTTAGACACCATCTAACCACAATAGTTCCATGGCACATGTGATTAGTATGTAGCACTATAGTGTATATAACTAGATAGGTAGAAATTCTAATCCCAAAAATGGCAACTCTGTGAGTGTATATATGTGTGTCTATGCATATCCCCTTACAGCACTGTGGCTGTCTTGCCTGTGTTTGTATGCAACAGTTATACCATTTTAAGGGCCTGTGCAAACCTGTTACCCCCATGGGAACCTTTACAGCACCTGCAGATGTCATCCACCTGAATAGTAGTGGTAGACACTGCAAAAACATATAAGCTCCATGGTGCATGTGATATGTATATAGCGTTATAGTATGTTAAACTAGACAGGTTGGTGTTCTACTCTCAATAATGGAAGTTTGTATGTGTCTGAGTGTGTGTGTGTGTGTGTGTGTGTGTGTGTGTGTGTGTGTGTGTGTGTGTGTGTGTGTGTGTGTGTGTGTGTGTGTATCCCTTTGCAGCAGTGTGACTGCCCTTCAACAGCTATCTCATATATGTGAGTCTAACTCCTCACCCATTAACATTACAACAGGTCTGAATCTGATATGCAACATCAACAAAACCTGCTGGAGAGACAGGTTTGCCTCCCAGAGGCTGCCCTGTCTCAGGAATGCACTTCCCATACATGTCAGAGTACCATGCAGACCCTCATCAAGTGCATCCATGATGAGTGGATGGGAAACCACAAAGCTGTCCCAGGGTTCCCACCTATGTCTGTCAATGACATGGGCAATGGGTGCTGATAGATGATTCTGTGGGGGATAAACTAATAGGCTTGTAAGGGACCCAGGGCCATTACTCTAGTAACCTTTTATGATTCTTTGAACCTATGATCCTACTAAACTCCCAGGTGACATGTATCAGGAGTAGCATGCTGTGCCAAGGGGTATGCATGCATACAAGACTATGCTGTCTGCCCCCATTGTCCCTCACACACTGTTTTACACATACGCATCTAGGTAACCATACACATACACAGCTGTACCTTGGCAATGCCACATTTCTGCATTGCCTCTATGCCATTCTGAGCCACTGAATTGGCAGCAGGTCCCCATGGCATAGACACACAAACACCTGGAACAGAAACAGCAAAAGGTCTGGGAGACAACAGTCAGTCAGCAATACTAACAGCAATACAGCAGCATGGAACAACTGTACATACACTTTGATGTGTATGAATGACACATGCCAGCAGACAGCACCTTACAGGGCATAACATACTGCACTACAAACTGTCATTAACTGTACTATATTCACCCTGTGTATAACACACATATTAGCATGTCCTTGCATCGATGGTATAGATGACAGGGATCTGGCACAGGTATCATCACATGCTCAGGGTTTGGTGTGTGGTTGCCAAAGGCCTAGGCTGTGCTATACAGTTGACATCTTGTGTGTGTGTCTGGAGGGGTGCTGGTCAGCTGGGCCATGGAAAGGAGTTTTGTGTGTCTGATGGTGACCTGCATGTGACAATGATGTGTGAGTGTGTGCATATACACAGTCAAACCACGTGCCAGCCCTATACAAGGGTATGTTGGAAAGCTGTGGACCATACATGGCAGAATGTACAGTCCACCATCTCTGGCCATGGACATGGAAACTGGTTCCACTAAGAGTAGCACTGGCACCAGCATGCCCAGGGCCAAATGCAGTACTACTTGCTGATGATGACTGGTGTTTGCTGGGTTTTGGTCCCTTATGGGACCACCCAGGGCCAGTGCCCATGGCCTGCCACTTTTGTGGTGTTGACAGCACCCTCCCTTTGGTAGTGCTGGTGGTACTGCCATTATGGGAGTTTGACTGTGCATGGCTACATGGGCTATCAGCTGATGTTGTTGCTGACCTACTTCCACGTGCCCAACACTATACTCCTACCACAATTTCAAGCACAGTCATTGCACTGTTAAGGAGTGACAATGTTTCACCCCACTGTCTATCCACTACATCAGCAAAATGATGCAAGGCATCACCAGTACCATGGATGGAGTCATGGATACCAGGCAGTGATGCACCCATGATCCTGAGCATTGGGTGACATGTGCTGTGACAGGTGCTGGATGAGAGGCAGTCCTCCTTTGAGCACCCCTATCAATCTGTCTGAGTGGGACCTCACCAGCTATCTGGCTAGGGATAGTGTCTACTGTCACAGATGCCACAGTCACCACACTCATCTGTTCAATGCCACCACTCTCTGACTGTCCAATATCTGTGGCTGCTGGAGACAGGGTATGTCTGGGCATACTGACTATGTCTGGGGACATTGGGGGAGGAACTGGGATGTCAACCCAGGGGGCGGATTCAGCACTGAATAACTCCACCTGTGCTTCACTATGGCCAACATCATCATCAGAGTCCAATGAGACACTGACATCAGGTTGTGAGGGGGACACACACCAACCCCCATGGTCACCTGTGGAGGAAGTCAACATGACTACATTAATTCCTGCATTATAACATCTGCTGATATAAATGCACTCACACACACATACAGGTGAGGTGCCACAAATGCATTATACATACCACACCTTATGACTGATGCCATGCACAACACACAAACAGCTCACAACAGACACACACAAGACAGGCCCTTAACAACATGCAGTGCAGCTATGTCCAGTTAATGTTGCTAGTACTATACACCTGAGATAAGTGACATGTCAGTTTATGTGATGGACTTTCTCCTAAAGCACAGTGCACCCGTTTCCATAGTAATAATGTCCCCTTAATAGCAGACTATCTAGACCTTCACAAAAATATGTGCAAATATGTTACAGTACCTGCAAATATGCTACTGTGATTACTAATGTAATGCACTGCAGTGAACCCCTCTACAACTGAACATGCAAGTATTGCAATATGGCTAAGCTTAACATTTGTGTCCACGGCAAACTGGCAGCCCTTAACATGCCTAGGGCATAGATGAGTCATAACAAGACAGTTCCACACTCATTGGCTACAGGATGATGGACCCCGGCCACATCAGAGGTACCTATGGATTTGTGTGGGAAATGTATTGTTAGCAGACACTAATGTGGCATTGGTATAGGATAATATGTGCATATATCAACATGTACTGTATAAACTGTGATACTGCCCACATTGCTGGCTTTCACAATATGTGTGCACACATGTGCGTTACAACCCCCCCACACAAATGCAGATTGACCTGACGTACATGTACAGGTATGCAGAGGCTGCCATTATGACTGCTACAGTATTAAAATGATGACCACAGGAGGCTTACCTGGATGCTCATCCACTGTGGAAGCTGTGCCATCTACCTCCAAGAAATATGGTGTGATGGATATTTGTGAGCTGTTGGCCAAATCCAGGTTTTCCAGGAACTCCTCTGTGGCTGAGAGGGGTTGTTGTGTTGCAGGCCCTACACCGGTGCCAGCACAGTCTCTGGACACAGCTGTGGCCTATTGCCATGTATTATTTATCATGTCTGTGGCCCAGTGCTGGCCCGGCTCACAGCTCCTTTCCTGTTACCCGACATGATTCACCGATGCCACGAGGTCTATCCACAGTGTAGCACTTTGTTGCTGATTATGGTGACTCCTTGACAGCAGGTTCTGTTGATGGAGTCTCAGGCCATCAAGTATGGAGGCATTCTCTGCTTCTGAAAATGGTGAGTTCCTATGGCAGTACATCCCTCCTGAAAGACAAGAAGAGGGGAACACATCACAGGCCCACATACATTGCTTTCCATTATGTAGACACCATACCCATACACATTTGCCAACACTATCCACCACTAACTCACACATCATACCCTGCCATCTATCAGCACGGTACATATGTGGCTATCAGCAACATAGTGTCATTAATTATGTGTTGCCCTCTTGATCTTGTGTTTTCTGCTACTTGCTGCATGCTCTATAAGGTGTTCAAATACATTTTCCTGTTGCACCTATTATTGCTTGATTATAGCCTGTCTACATTGTATGCAGTGGTGTCAGCCTCCTACTTTTGTAGTAAGTACCTGGGCTGTATGCCTAACACTTAGGTCTCCCTGGCCTTCCTCCCTCAGATCCTGGAATATATGGCTAGATAATTTCCTACAGGTTCCCCTGCCAATCAAGCTGATATGGGCATCATGGCACCGTGTAACACCTGCCTCATGTACATGGACAGCTATCTACAAAACCACCAAGGAACACAGTGTGTGAGAGATGCAATGACATTAGGAACTTACAGTCCATGCTCTCTCTCTGTCAGACTTGCACATCTGGCACTGAACAGGTTGTAAACACAATCAGTACACCTCACACACCACCCACACCTACACAACACACACCCACATATGCAGAGGTCCTCCACATACACATCCACAAACAAAGAAAACCTCTGAGGCAAAGCCACACATGAATTCCACAGCCCTCCACAGCACATACCACACATAGCCACACACCTATGTCCCACAGCCATGATGGCATCACCACATATCAAACATATTAGACATAGGAGACTCCTTTGTGACACACACTGATGTGCCTCTCACCAGGCTGTATATGAGGAAGGTCACAGTTACTTGTCTGTCAGGTGCTAGAATCCTTCGTATCACATACTCACTGCTATCTCTCAACAACAGGTACTGTCATGAGTCTGTCACAGTTCATGTTGGCATACCTGACTTGAGACGTACCTCCCTGGACTATATGCAGTGAGACATGAGTGAGTATGCCGATTATGTGTTCCAGGCAGGTATGTCCGTAGCCTTATGCAGCATTCCACTGTCACCCAGGCTGATGCTGTGATACAGTTAGGAAATTATTGTCCTTAACAACTGGCCTGTTATCTTGTGCCATTCCAGAGGAGTCCACCACCTGAGAGTCTGGGATGATATGATCAAAAGACGATGATGCTTTGCCAGAGATGGCCTCCATCTGTCTCAACTGGCCTTCAGGCATCTGGCAATGGTTCTCACCACCCCCATAGTGCCTTTATTAGGAAAAGTGGTGAGGTTATCAGTACCAACATACAACTGTCAGCGCAGCACAAATTGAAGGCCATGCTGCTAATTGCTAGGAGTCTACACATGAATCTGTGCTCATTACAAGCATTCTTAACCCTGGGAAATGCTGACATCTGTGCAGTCACAGACACATGATTCAAAGCTGCAGAGAGCACCTCAGCCTTACATGGTCAACCATCCTATCATACAGTCAGACCCCAAAGTGTGGGTGGTAATGCCATGGGACATGGGGTTTCACTATATATGAGACACATACATTCCTCCAGGCTGTACAGATATTAAGATGCACAGGGGACTCTGCAGGGGCTGTTCACCATTGACAACACACCTATTCAAATCAAAGCTAGCCACATGCCTGCACATGTGACCAGGAAGTCCATTCTGCCTATATGGACCTGATCAACTGTATCAGGATTCAGGTCTGTACCATGATCCTGGGTTACCTGAATGACCCAAACATACATTGGAAGACATACCCATGCCAGCACACAAATGCCCAGAGATCCAGTAACTGTAGAAATACAAACACCTTGGTGCAGCTAGGTGCTATCCCCACATGAAGTGAAGGTCTGTTGGAGTTGATATTAGATAAAATGGGTAACCACTGCAGCATCCCTAGAGTGTCATCCCCCGTGGTCAAAGCAACCATCATGAGGTCACGTTTGCACTCACCATCTCCCACAATACCAATCTAGCTAGGGTCAGACATAAATACAATTCCAATGTGGAATGCACCCTCCTGGGTGGTGGTATAAACAGCTATGAAGCCCTACCCCCTCTGTAGGAACTGGCACCAATATCCACAAATACACAAAACCGCTATACTTGCATTTGTATAGATGCATGGAGTCAGGTATTCCTGACAGCACTATATCATCCTCTGCAAAGATACATAAATCTGTCTGGTGGACATCTGTGATAAATAGTGTCTATAACAGGGAGGACATACTGCCATCCGAGACAAAGTAGGAGCAGGTGCATGATTTGGAGCAATGTCTCTTAGACTGAACAAACAAATGAGATCACTACTAGAATCCTGCAAAGCAAACCCCGAGCCCACATTGGTGACATCCACTACAATCATCTCCCCTTCTGCACATATGTCTGCAACATCTGGGGAAGCACTCAGATCTGCTCAGTTGTGGTGGTCAAGGACACCAGATATATCAGTGCTGTAGGTATAGCATACTTGATGCCTGACAGAGTCAGTGTAGGTTTCACCCCCTGTCCGCCCCATCAGTATATCAGGACATCCCCAGTACCTGCCCCATTCCCCTATATGTAGGGAACAGGTCACCACTGCCATCTCAAAGTCATGGTATACAGCCGCCATGAGAGCCTATCACATCCCAGGATGCATCCTACATGACCCCAAGCATGCCCTTGCAATGCCATAAGGCACTGTCTTCAAAAAGTGTAACACAATCCAAAAACAACCAGCAGAAGAGAGAAAACACTCTTTAATGTCACAGACCAGTTTCAGTCACAATGACCATTATCAATGTGAATAAATGACATATAGTAATGAAAAGCTGTTTATATATAGTGACAATATATTCAAAAACACCAATCAGAACTCAAACCTATTGCCAACAAAGATAAAGAGATATACACACCATATCAAAAACACATTTAGATTAAAATACTAATCCTGTGATGTTAATACATATAAATAAATACTTCAATAAATCATTACATACACATGTAAACTTATATGTATACTCAAATATGCCACATATATAACAAAAAAAGTAAATCACCCAATTACTATTGCAATTAGACAGAATGTGAATATCAAAAACTTTCGATGTATTTCTACTTGAAAATTCTTTGGTTTTTCGAACATGTTTACAAAATATACAATGGTCACAAGGGAAACATCCATATGGCCTAGTTTCCCCTATGGTCATTTGTATTTTGTTGTTATATATTCCTCCAGATGGATGTTTTTTGTAGTAACTAAAATGACCCCCCAAGGTAATTCCTTTCCTATAGGAAAAATAACATCTGTTATCCAATATTGTAGCTAAATGTTCATCAGTACGTAATATATCCCAATATTTTTGTATAACCCTAGTAAAAGAAGTAACATTCTTACCAAAAGTTGTAGTAAATCTATTCTTAGGGTCTTGACCAGATCTAAATTCACGATAGGTTAATAATTGATCACTGAACATGCCAACAACAATGGTCTTTGCTTGGTATAAATGCCTATCTGAATATCCACGTTCAATAAACCTATTGGTGAGATCATTATTACACATAGTGAGATCAGTTTGTTGAGAACATATTCTCTTGTTTCTCATATATTGAGATTTAGGGATATTGCACATGATGTGACCTGGATGACAGCTGGAGGTGTATAACAACGAATTGGAATGAAAAGGTTTTCTATATACTGTACTAGCCAAAGTTCCATCTTGTTGTTTTGTCACTAAAACATCCAAAAGAGGAATAGATTTTTTTATTAGCTTCAACAGTAAAATGGTACTCCATTTATTTTCATTCAAGTAACTCACAAATTCGTGTAAATATGGCATATCAGATTTCCAGACCATCCAGCAGTCATCCAGGTACCTACGCCAAATATCCATCTCATCCATAAAGATTTATGATTCCAGTTATAGATAACATGATGTTCAAAATAACCCATGAAAATGTCTGCATATATAGGGGCAAAAGCCGCCCCCATAGCGGTAACTTTAACCTGCAAATTGACTTCACCATTAAAGAGGAAGGCATTTTTAGTTAGCACATGTTCTACCAAACCTAACAAAAACATGTTAAAACCAGGTTTATATAATTTTAGTTTTGAGAGCCAGAACTCCAGTGCCATGAGTCCAGCCCAGTGGGGGATGTTAGTATATAGTGATGTCACATCCAATGTACTCAAGAGCCAATTATCCTCTGTTTGGGAATCTGCTATGATGGTTAAAAACTCACTTGTGTCCTTAATTCTAGCTCTGACACCCTGTAATAAGGGTTTAAGATATCTCATAAGGTACATAGAGATGGGTTCAGTAAGAGACCCACAGCCCGACACAGTAGGTCATCACAGACGATTATTAAGGCTCTTGTGTATTTTGGGAAGAAAATAAAGATAAGGTAAAGATGGTTCAATAACCTTAAGATGGTATAAGGTTTGTTGGTCAATGATGCCTTCACTCATAGCAAGTTCCAAAAGCCATCAATCTCGGCCTTGAACTTGCAACTCGGATCTATAAAAAGATGCAGATAAAATCTAACATCACAAAGCTGTCTTTTCATAATCTGGCCAATTCATCACCACAATAGAGCCCCCCCCCCCATTGTCTGCTTGTACAATCACCAAATCCTTCCTAATTTTAAGTTGAAGGAAAGCTTCTTTTTCACCAGCATCCAAGTTATCTTACACAGAACTAAAATTATTATTGTTAATAGAGTGTAATTCCCGAAGAACACATTTTTGAAAGGTTTCTACATATTTCTTCACTGGGGGCACAAACATAGAAGCATGAAATTTAAAGCCACATTCCTCTGTAACTTGCTGTGTTGTATTGTCACCAAAGAAAATCTTAAGATTCAAAAATCTGCAAAAAGATAGTAAATCCAGAACAAATTCATACCCACAAATACTAGGTATGTAATTGAGACCTTTATTAAGTACTTTATATTCATTCTCTGATAAAATGGCTGAAGAAATATTTACGGCATTGTTTGTAACAATTTTGGTTCCAACAGCTGTAGCATTGTCTCTATAGTGACCTTGGCATTTGTGTTTCCTACCCCACCGTTTCCTGTTGTACCTAAAGGGGCTTTTTTATTATTACACATCATCTCATTGGAAATGTTTCGTTTGTGAGCTGGTGACCTTTGAGAATTTTCACTCTTATTGTCAGTATGGGAAGAAAAATATTCTCCAGCCCCGTCACTAACAGGCTGTTTAAGAATGGACTTTCTTTTCCTTTTTGATCTAGGCACTGGATTTCTGTTGGTAAAAAACTTGACTTTTTTACATTGTTCAAAAGGGTTCCCTAAGCTGTAATCCTGTTGGTCCTTCCTAAACTTATTGATTTTCTTGAACCTAAAGTCATTCTCCATTGTTAATAAATCACTGCTTAATTTGCTCAAACATTCCTTATATTCTGGTTTGCCCTCCCATTTTTTGGCATCCTGACACATTTGTAATACATCTGTACTTAAACTGTCAATTCTACGTTGACGGAATGTTTGCAAGGCTTTAACAAACTCCATCATGGAGCTTTGTTGTATTTTAGACCATTGTTCCAACAATTCTGAATCAGGTTGGCCAACAAGAGGTTTTATTCTAATCCTCAGTCCCCTGGGAGTAATGTCTTTTTCAATATAGGCTGAAAACAGCCTACTATGCCAAACACTCGACCTTAATGTCTTCATTTTTTTATAGATACTATCAAACTGTATGCGACACTCATCTTTAATACTTTTAGCTGTCCAATTATCCAACTGGTCGATAGTTAAAGATGTAAATATATGAGTGTCATTTTTATCAATAGATAATCCTTTATGAATAGTAATAAGATCCATCTTGGAAATAACCAAAAAGTAGCTGACCCACAGTATAGATCTGAATGTTAGTCAAAAAAATGGAAAATATATGTGTATATAAGTATATGTAAGACCTCTAGCATGATTATTAATAGTAATTGGACTTGGTAACCTACAGGATTTACAACCTGTTAATTCTACATTCAACTCATAAAAGTTGATGTAAAATAAAAAATATTAATGCCAATCAAACTGAAAAGTATTATTAGTCTATGAGACCTATTTGAATAGTTAGAAAATATAATACAAGTCCTGCTAAGAAAGCAATATTATACCTTTTTCATATTAGTATAATACACTCATAGAACCCAGGCCTCTATCCAATATTAATGCAACTTAATGACATGTAATCATAAGACTCCACAAGGCCTTCATTCGAATAGAAAAATACAGAACATATGTTGCATATCAATAAACAAGGCCATACATTTTCAAAACAAATGGCCAATATACAGATTTAAATAGACTTATAAGTTTGCAGTATTTCTGTACAGCCAAACAAACTCCAAATCTCAAAAGATGCCTGCTCTTTATATGACTTATGATCAGTCAAAAAAGTCACCAAGAGGCCAAGGCAATGGAACTGTTATTATACACTGACTCCAGCAGAATAATAGGAGCATCCAAACATGCCAAGTTTGAAAAAATGTAATATCAGCCCACCGCATATATGGCGTATTATCTACACACTAAATGTGAAGCAGATTAAACAAACTATCTGCTAGTAAAGCTAGAGTATGAGAAAAACATATGTTACACAATAGTATCCATTTAAACCCAGGTAAAAAAGGCATGTAACAAGTATTCCAATATGACCAATTAGCAATTGAAACAATATTATGGCCTGTGTTGCCACAGTCCCCTTGAACCAAGTCTCAAATCCAGTCACTAGTTGAAATAAAACTTGAATCCATTATAAACATTCAGTTCAAAAAGTAAAAAGAAAAAAAGTTCCAAACTTGTTCATTAGTATAAATGTTCAATGGTGTAGTGCTTCGACTCCAGTAGACTCACAGAAGCAATATTTGGTAACTCAAAATAGATGGAACTTTAGCCCTACATATGTAATGTGTAACACCAACACATTATATATGATACATTTTGTCCACTTAAAACATATATTGGATGATGATATATTCCATCAAAAATGTTGGTAATAACAATAAAACCAAAGTCACAGTGTGCTGTAATTCACAAAAGCAGCCTTTGTATACAACATCAGGGCTACACAAGAAAGTTTAACATTCTTGGTAACAGAATAAAATTACACAGCCTTTTGGCCCGAAAATATCCAGCATTGAGAGCAATGATTTCAAAGGCCACCAGTGAGAGAAAAAACAAACCAAAACTATATACAAACTCCCCACACGAATGAATTGTGCAGGATCCCAAAACAGCAAACACTACCCAAAAACGACTAACAGAGGAAAATGTTTCCATCGACTTTGGCAGGCTCACTGAAGCAACATTAAGTAACTCAAAGTGGATAGAACCTCAGCCTGCTATGCGTAATGCCCACACCATATATGATGCATGTTGACCACATAATAAAAATCATAGAAAACAAAAACTGGTTGTGGATTCTTCAAAAATTAGTAGCCATAGTTCCACCTTGATCACTCGTTGTATTATTAGTCCCCCAACAAGTTCTGATTTCAAAATGTCGGATGATAATGTCAGATGATAATATCTTCCGTCAAAAGTATTGCTGAAAGCTATAAAACCAAAATCACAGTGTACTGTAATCCACAAAAGCAACCCTTGTCTACAGCATCTGGGCTACATGAAAAAGTCTCACATTCATGACAACAGAATAAACTTACATAGCCTTTCGGCCCGAAAATATCCAGCAATGAAAGCGATTTCCACAAAGTCCACCAGCGAGAAGAAAAACAAACTAAGACTGAACACAAACTCCCTGCATGGACGGCATATGCAAGGTTCCAAAACTGTAACACAATCCAAAAACAACCAGCAGAAGAGAGAAAATGCTCTTTAATGTCACAGACCAGTTTCAGTCACAATGACCTTTATCAATGTGAATAAATGACATATAGTAATGAAAAGCTGTTTATATATAGTGACAATATATTCAAAAACACCAATCAGAACTCTAACCTATTGCCAACAAAGAGAAAGAGATATACACACCATATCAAAAACACAATTAGATTAAAATACTAATCCTGTGATGTTAATACATATAAATAAATACATCAATAAATCACAACATGTACATGTAAAATTTTATATATATATACACAAATATACCACATATATAACAAAAAAGGTATGTGTATAAAAAAATAAATATATAAACCACCATAATTCAAAACTGACTGGGAGTCAACTCATAAATGGTCATTTAGCCCCGGGGGGAAAAGACCCCCTAGATGTATGATCCACATCTTTTCTTTTTTGTTAAGAATTTCATGACATTTGATTTTAGAAAAAGGACTTACTACCGCCTTTGTCCCAGGCGAGTGGAGGACAACCACTGTCACCCCTTTACACTAAGGTGGGATGTCCACCAATCTGGTACATTATAGACCCATCAGCCTAACTAGGCTGATCTGCAAGGCCATGGCAGAGTTTATAGTGAACCTTATTAATAAGGACATCGGTGACCTCCACACACTCCATCATGCACAGTTAGACTTTGTCAAGGTGGGGATTATGTCTGTTACAATCAGTTGACCTCTTTGACACAGTCACCAATGCCATGCACACTGCCTAACTTGACCTGGACAAAGACTTTGACAGTATACCCCACGTGGCCATAATAGATATACACTCCCAAGTAGGCATCAGCCCATATGTTACTAGAAGGTTAGCACACTGGCGCGCTGACGTGACCCACCTACTCCACATAGAGGAATCCACCTCAAGCAGTTGACCCATAATGAATGGCATAACCTGGTGTTCTGTGTTTGGGCCTCTGTTATGTGTGATGTACAATTCTGAGGTATGGGGAACAGCCATTGGGCTATGGCCAACCATGTTTGCAGACAACTGAATGCTGTGTGCTGTCACTGGATTTCCTAGTGATGTGGACATCTGCCTAGGAGGGTCTCATGCAGACACATGACCGATGCCAGAAACATGGTTGCAGGCTGCACACCAGGAAATGCAGTGTCAACCCCTTTTGGGAGAGTGAAGTTCCCACATATTATCACAGTACTAATAACATCCTAGGCATGTAAACAGTCATGAGGGATCTGTGCACACAGATTGATGGCAACATGACATTTGACCACCATGCTGCTGCCGTTGTAAGGTACACCTTCTACATAGCCCACCACATACATAAGGGTATGTCATACAGGGACATGGGGATCATAACATCCCTGTAATCCCCACAATAAGGCACATTATTGAGTATAATGTCTTGTTCATCATTCACCTCACAAAGCACATGCAGCAGCTGGGGACATCGCAGAGGTTCCCCACCAGGGAATACCAGGGCCTCAAACAGCTACCATACACAGATAGGCTATAAGCCCATTCCTCTACCCAGTTTTATACATACTCCTCAGAGGTGACCTCTGTCTGGCATACAAGGCAATCACAGACTCCACATTGTTGAGACTGCTGCACAACTGCAAGTCAAGCTCCACTCTATTAACCCGCACACATGCCCTTAACCTGGAATGTGACATCAACAGGGCTTGTTGACAGCTCAGATGTGTGTCTCACACACTCACCCAGCTGTGGAATGGACAGCCTGCCCACATCAGGCAAGGTAGCTATTTACACCTTTGCAAGCAAAACCTGGGTAACTGGATGGTTAACAGGCCATACACCCTTGGGATACCAACTGTGCTCCTGTTGGACTGGGACATCAGATGGTGACTTGCATACACATGGACTAAAATCTAGGCCAGGCTTATGAAGGCTTCAGTGCCAATAGCCTAGTAACCTCGTATGATCCAAGGTATACCAGTTATGGCCCATGTGTTGTGACAGATTATGTTATGTGTCCACACCCAACACTGCCATCTACTGTGGGGTATCCCCTATGGGCAACATTCTAGTACCATGTCATACAGCCACCATCTGACAAATAGGTGAGTGATACTACAAGTGTATGTGGACATTCCAGCAACATCTGTGCTACACAATTACTGGGAGCACTGCAAATGTGGTATAGGGTGTCCTCCTCCTAGGTGTCCAACAACTGCAGTACACAGATGTTTGCAGAATCTGTACATGTGTCTGATATATGTGAACCATCTGCTAGACAAATGTGGATGTCTGGAAAACAGTTGGACAATATGTAATGGTTGTTCCCAGACTGTGGGGAATATGGCTGTGACACGCCCGACCCCTCAGAACACAGTAATGGTACATTAATATTTGGTACTGTATTCATTCACTTACATTGTATACTTGATATGTACATACTGTTGCTGAGGCAGAGCCTGTGTCTCTCCACTACTACTGGGCATAACCTGCTGTTCTGCTGTAGTGGGTCACCAGGTGTGCTAGCCATAGCTGTCAGGCAATGAGAGACAGGTGTGGAGTACACAGTGACCTAGCCAGAGTACATCAGGAACAGTCAGGGACACCTAAACAATGTTTGAACTATGCCTGTATGACATTCACAGACTTAGAGGGGCTCACTGACAGCACATGATGTGATATGCCAGCTGTATCCACCAGTACTTACTATCACTATTGTATAATAGACAATCCAGTAGCATTCATACGTGAGATGACCATTGCTGGGGGGACTCAGAGGCTAGAGCTGTGATCTATATCACTGCAGACAGAGCCAAAAGGGAAGCCTATAGGTGATGGACAGCTGAGTAACTACATGTCACTCCAAGATATGTTCTTTTGACCTAGTGTTGTAATTCCTTTTTCCCATGACTTCATCCCCCCATCTGCATCCCATTACATGGGGAATTTTATTACATACCTGGTATAGTTCTGTACTCCTTTGTGAGCAGAAATCCAGTGATATTTTTCTTAGGATAGTACAGTCTGTCTTCATGAAGAAAGTCACAGGCTTGTTTACCATAGGCAGCAGGTTGCCTTTTGTAGCTGTGCACCAGCCTGTAGCTGAGATTTGCTAATTGCATCCAGAACAGCAGGGTTGCATTTTCATTAGCCAATGGCATGGCAATACAGTGACATAATTAAAGCCTCATGTAGGCCTTAGCTCTTTTCCTGGTCTGTGGGAAGGACCTTATCAAGGTGTAGGGAGTACAGCATCACAGAGGGTAGGTAGAAATACTGTCCACTGTTTGGATAGATGTGGTATGTCCACAGTTTTGTGTGCTATGTTTGGCCATTGTTAACAGACTTTCTGATAATGTGGCAGTTTACAGTTTAACAATGTGGGTTGAAGTCAGTAAGGAGACATATGTGAGTGTCATATATAATTTGCATCAGAATATGCATGCTGCTGCAATAGCTGCTGGTCTGTCAGCTGTGAATGTTTGTAGGGGAAGACTGTGACACATGTTGCTGTCAATTGAACATTCCCTTACCCCTTTATGTATGGGTGTTGTGTGGATTCCCTGTTTTAGGTGTTTGGGAGGTATGGTAGATCTGTAGCAGGTAGCTGAACATACTGCTGCATGTGCTACAGGCTGCAGCTGCTGCATTCTACCCAGGAGTCATACTGGGAATTGTGAACCCATTGGGGGACAGCAAGCTGTATACTTCAGTGAGGGAGCAGTGTCAAGTCTGTTGTCACAGCATAGCCAGGGTGAGGGTAACCATAACAGTACAGGTGCCTCTGGTACATACGTTAAGTAATAGTGCCATCCAGAGAGTGGTAGACAACATATAGGACACCTATCCATATTTGTGAAGTGTGTTCCACCCTACAGGCCTTTGACATGCTAATATGGGTGGCAGTGACTGCAGTAGCAGCAACCAGTTCTGCTGGACATTGCAGGACTCAGTTAGTTATATGTTGTATTGACAAGCATGTACTGGACATGCAACAGATTGGGATGGAAGCCAGGACTGTGAGTGTCAAAATGTAAAGCATGCTAGGAATGTAAAAGATAGGGTTATTGAGTCAATCTTATGATGGGTGTATTTGCAAGACATATGTGCATGTATACACTGTGTTACCAAGGATTCACATGAACATGTTTTTTCAGATGGGTATGACACGTGACACTGACCTATCTGTCATGATTTGGTAATTTTAATCTGCACTGACTTGCCAGTACTTCAGCACACATAATAAGTTCTGTGAGAACCGTGCCAAAAGTAGATGGCACAGCTGTGGACATTCAGCTACAGTCAGTGCAGTTGTCAGCTCTACATGATATTGTTGGCCTCACATACACTCATCAACATGTGTATGGCTGAGTGCTGGTTCAGTGTCTGCATCACTGTCCCAAGTATGCTGTCATTTATCCCATTATATGTACAAGTAGTGTGCCACTGGCAATCAGGTTATGTTTATAGAAACAGCTATTAATCTTCAGACCTGAGTGGCCTAGTGGGCTAATGCAATGTGCTATAGTTAATACGGTCCCAGATTCAAAACTTGGCAGGTGTGATTGCTTTTTGCTGATGTGCATCACTGGCAATCAGGATATGTTTATGGAAACACCAGCTGTCCTTAACAGCTACATGGAGTAGTGAACTAAAGCACTATGCTGGAGTTCACAGAGTCCCAGGTTCAAAACCTGAGAGTTGTCAGTAGTTTTGCTGATGTCCATCACTGGCAATCAGGATATGTTTATGGGAACACCTGGTAGCCTTCAGAGCTGAGTGGTCTAGTGAGCTAATGCACTATGCTGTAGTTGACAGGGTCTCGGGTCCAAGACTTGGCAGGGGTGGTTATCTTACTAATGTGCATAACAGTGTCTGGAACATATAAAGTGATTAAAACAGTTTTAAGTGGGTTTGTGTTGGTTTGCACAATGAGCTGCTTAGCTCCACTTAAACCTGCACTAATTCCAAAAAAGAAAAGAAAAAAGGGGTGAGAGTAAAGTGGTGAAATGGGGGCAAACAGGGGGAAAACAATGTGAAAGGCAGGTAGGGATGTGCAGTACGGGTGACAGAAAGGACCATAACTCTCCATTTATTGTACAGCAACAGCTGTGCAGGTTGTGTACAATTTGGAATTTGGAGCCTTACAACCCAGAGAGAGGGGTGTGGGCAACATAACCATGTTGATTAATTGCTGTAATGACTGATTGTGGGTACTGTACATATGGCAAAATGGAGAGTGATTTATGGGATGATATTTTTTAGTTGGACAGTAGCCATATTTTTTTAAGGAGAGAGTGGAATGTTTGGGAATGGATATAGGTACATGTGGGGAAGTAAGTTGAGTAGGAGAGGTAGCATGTGCAAACAGACAAGACAGACACGACAGCAGACAGGGGCTGTGTATGACATATGAGGGGAGTAAACACCTTGGACAGGGAGGGTGTTGTAGAATCGGAGAACCAGGTGCCCCCATATGGAAGCAGTAGGACTGAGCTCCCCACCCATGGGCAGTCACCACTGCTCCTTCACTGCCCTGAAGGTGGCTGTGCTGTGGGCTGGGTACCAGGGCCAGCCTGCCCCACCAGGTTGGCCAGTCTGCCTCAATCCTGCATAGTCGATTGTCCAAAATAATGTTGGATGATCCTGTGCACCATCCCTGGTCGCTGTTGCCAGGTGACCACTCACTCTCTGCTCCAGCTCCTAGGGGCATGTGCCCCATCCCCTGAGGCATTTCCACCCATAGGTGGTGCAGGAGCACTGGAGGGGGCAGCTCCAGGTTTGGTCCCAGACATGCTGGGACCCAGTGCCATGGCCAGTTGTGGTAGGATAGGTGGATCTACGGGAACCAACCTATTATGGTGTTGAGGTTTTTCAAACTGTATAGGTTAGTAATGAGAAGATGTGGTTATTTGCAGAACAAATCACATAACCCAGTTACATAATATACCATAGCATATAAAACACAACAACAGTTGGGATAACAGTCAGTATTGTAACAACATGCTAGTAACAGTTATGGCATAAGGCCAACAATATAGATAATTCAAAAAGGTATGTTAGTATGCGACCATTGTAATACATAACGGCCTAAGATAAGTTTTATGGATGTGGTAGAAAGGACATGCAGGCAGTTGGTGCGAAAGAGCATGATGCAGAGGACAGGAAGAAATGGAAACAGATGATCTGCTGTGGTGACCCCCTAACGGGAACAGCCAAAAGAAGATGATGTAATACATAACAATAATAAAACACAAGGCCCAACATAATGTTTTGTGAACAACATATGTCATAAGGAAACCATACCCGATGTAAAAGAATAATAAATTATGATGCACATAAGGGGTGGCGGTAGATAGAAAATCATGCCATTACTACCAGTATAGACTATATTGTTTGCAACAGAACTCTTCTATACTCTACAGGTCTGCCCTTACTTTATGTGTACAAGTGCCATATAGCTTTCTTAGCACCTACATACCTCAAGCTATCCACATGGGACAGTATGGGCCAAGCTGTAACATCTACTGATACACAACTACAGGGGCTATTACATGTCAGGGGAACATATGTGACTATCACAGAGTACTGTGGACTTATGTAGTGCAACTGTGCTATTGAGATAAATCAAGTGGCTGTTAAATCTATGACCCAGGGATTTGGCACCAGTGATCACAGTCCGTGACAGCATGACACTTGAGAGACATGTATCGTGCACAGTACAGAGACTTTATGCTTATCATGCTGTCCTTGGCAGGCATGAGGTTAGACTTTCAGCAGACATTCACAGACATACCAGACATACAGCCGTACCAAGATTAAACAGTTTTATTTGTTTTAATAACATCTATTAGTATTTAACATTGACATTTCATTAACTGCAGTCCTATTGCCTTGCTGAACATTGCTGTTAACACTCTGGTATTTCTGGACACACACATTAGTAACCCATTTGAACAGATACTACAGCCATTTATTTACCTGTAATTCCTGTGGCTATAACATCTGTTAACAATACATAACAGTTTCTATTAAACTTTAGTAGTACATGTACCTGGATTCAAATCCCAGTCTGTGTGTGACAAAATGTATATCATACCTACATTTACCATGCTGAGCTTCTGAGCCATTGCTATATAGTGATTGACAAATATATGCCTAGAGCTCACCTGGTAACAAAGTCTGATCTGGTAATATAGGTAGAGTGTCATATAAGACTGCAATGACACTTGAACACACATGCATGAGATTCATGCATGACATAGTAGGTAAACTGTGTATTAATACTTGGAATGTAGGTATACACCTTTAACCCTTAGTGGATGGGAATATGTGCGATGTGTACAGACCATATCGGAGTGCTGGGTTGCCTACCTGACCCATATACTGTTGCAGATTGCATAATTGCAGTCTAGAGCTATTACAGTTTCATACTTGCCTGCAGCAGCGTAACTACATTCAGGAACCTATATAGCTGAAATGTAATGGTTAATACAAGAAATCCTGAGAGAAACCCAGTATAATACCTTAGCCATTACTATTCTAGGTTTGGATCTTAGTGCAGAACAAATATAATGCATTATATCTTGTAGTACAGCTCCACATCTACACTTTAGTAAACCTGTTCTTTATCGACTAACCTTCAGTAATTTCATGCTATTATTTCAGTGATTACTTCACAGCACTTGTAATGCTTGATTTCTTGACCAAAAGCCTAAACTACACACATTTGGCACAACACAGCTTTATTAGGGGTAACATGAAACAGTGACTGGTATGCATCTAACAGTCTTTATTGATGAACATTTTAAATAATGCAGGAGTTGAAAGAATTCCACAATGTATGCAGTACTAACTTTATTTCTTTAACAATTCTGAATGCAGTTGTACTTTATTTCCTGAAAATTATGAGTGTAGTTAATTTATTCCATTCACATTATGAATACAGTTGTACTTTATTACTAGAACATTTTTATTAATACAGTATAAACGTTTTATTCCTTAACATTATTAATGCAGTAGTAACTTTCTTTCCTTAACAGTAGCAGGTTTCATGCTTTCATCTATATTGAGATGCACCTGGCATTACTCACTTGCATCAGGCTAGGTCTATGATCACATTCATTGCAGTACACTCAAAACAGAATATACCTAATGGTAGTTACTACTGTACTCTTTCTTGGTTATATTACTATATATTGCAGGATATATCCATACTCACCACACTCTCTGCACAACCTGGACAGGCACCCTGCATGGGCCTTCAGATTGTTAACTCTTTCCTCTCCAGCCCTGGGGAGAGAAACACACCGTTATGCATACCTGTCTGTCAGATATTCATACTAGAATTTGATAAAACAATGCTTAGTTTACTTACAAACTGGTGGAGCATTGTCATCCCGAGCATCTTGGATCCATGTGGCCAAGACATCCCCCTTCCTACGCTTCAGATCATCATAATGGTGATGACACTGCTCACCTGTGTGGGGGATACCAGTTGCACTGGTGAGGTCATGCGCCAGCTGGTCCCAGGCCTCTGATTTATACTCCGACCCCTGGTACCAGCCCTGCAGCAGCTGGATGCCATGATATTTTATGAGGAGTCCAACCATGAACTTGGACTCCAAAATGCCCCACTGCTGCACTAGGAAGCATGCACCCTCTCCAACTCCTGCCATAGACTCTGCCAAGATCATCTCCAACAGATTATGGATGTATTCCCTCCTGTTGCACTTAAATAAGGCTGTTTTCCTGCCCTTTGCCATCATTGGATGATTTTTAAAAATGCTCAGCTTTGCTTAGCACTGTGCAAACCAGCTAAGCTCAGCTGAGCAGTGCTTAAACTGGCAATGCTTAGAAATGCTTAATTATGCCCAAACCAGCTTAAATGAGCTGAGGACTGCTTAAACGTGCATTGCTTAGCAGTGCCCAGACCAGCTAAGTGGAGCTGCATGTTGCTAAGCACTGTTAAAACGGGTCCTGTTTATGCACTGCTTAGCTTAGCTTAGCAGGGCTTAGCAGAGCGTAGCTGAGGGCAAACCACATTAAAAAAATAAACAAAATAAAAATACAACTAAAATTAAATTATTGATTCATTACTACTACTTTATTATTATGTGTATGTATTGCACTTCTATATTTCCTGACCTTCTGTATTTTAATTTTTTATTTTGGTATGTGTATTTTAGGTAGTGTGAACCTCTGTGCAAGTGGAGCTTTCCTCCTCGGGTCTCTACTGATAATGTGCTTTTGGCCCAGCTTGACTGACCCGGTTAACATATGTCAAGACATGCATCAATAAAATATAAAATTTAGTTATAAAACATTTCTATCAGATGTAAAAGCAGAATGGCCTGTCTGTGTATTCTAGCAATGAACCTACTGCACACAAGGCAGTGACTCTAAACATTCAGCTACCATGGATATGATGACTACTGCTATACATTTCTAAATAGCTCTCAGTTATGTTTAAGCAATTCTGAGCACCATGCTGTGTCAGGCAAATCTGCTCAGCTATGCTTAAACATTACCTTTTAAATTTAATTAAAAGTATTTGGTTTATATTTTTAGATGTCTGGCATGTGTCTATTGCTAAGTGCAGCACTGTGTTGTGCAAACACAAAAAAAGGGGGGGTGGATAAAATATGTAACTTTTATATTTCAGTGCCATGGGCACATTGACAGTGCAGTGAATGTGTTAATCATCTCTGGACACAGTAACATTCCCCCTACAGTGATTCAGTAACCGTGTCACATGGCTCTCCCTCAGTAGCTTGCCTTCATTAATATGCAAGGATTGCTGCCGAGGGGGAGCCGCAGACAATGCCATGGTACACTCCATGTAGGCCTTACACTATTCCTACATGGAGTTTATTAAATACCCACCCTAGTCATTTCATTTTCTTTACAAAAGTACATAATTGTTTATTACCAGATTTTGAAAGTGTATTAAAGTAGGCTGGAAACTACTTGAAGTCTTTTTTCATAGTACATGTACCTTCTTATATAATAGCTCCATCCCAAAGATTTATAACTTTTAGAACAATAGTTTTACCTAAATAATTATTGAAAAATATTAATTCAGAATATAGTTGGCATGCATTTAAGTAAGTTGCTGAGATGTTCTTTTTTTCATTTCTCTCTCTAGCAACTGTATAATTATTGTTCACGATGCTTCTGACTGAGTCAATGTTATGTTTCCAAATATAAATAAATAAACTGTATATGAAATTATAGCAGTTGGGGTGTTCATAAACTCCAGAAGGAAAGGTTAAGGAGTCTGAACATCCTGGATGTCATGATTTGGTATGTCAGCTGTCTCCCTCTATGTACAGTATTGCCAAAACTCCACTCCAAAATGATAATATAGTCATTGGTCTTTGAACCTGTTTGATATTTCACTCTCCTTCAGCCACCATGTAGCAGCAGTGGTTAGCAAATCATTTGATTTTAGCACAACAAATATCTAAAGGAATATCATCCTGATCAAAAAAGGTTATTTTTATGAAGCTTAATTAAATCAACTTTGTACAATGCCACCTCTGGGATGCACATTTCTGCACAAAATAAGCAACTATAAAAGCCCCAAAGGTTCCTAATTAAGACACTTCTTGGCATAAAGTCCCTGAGATACCAGGAAAAGAATGAGACAGTATCCCTTTACTTGGTTTGTTAAAGGATATTGCATTCTTCATCACCAGGAACTCTATCCTCCTTGATCTCCTATATCTTCAAATAGATCCACCAACACCACATCTAATAATTTAAATTTCTCCTCACAAATAAATACAATGCACTGGAGAGGCAAATGTATTAGTCAATACTTACCACACCTCTGAACAAACTTCTACTGAAAGTTAAAAGTTTCACACCTTAGCTTCTTTTAAAATAAACCTGGGTGATTGCCCATAGATGTATTCCAGATTTTATTTACTTTGCTCTTCTTAAAAAGTTGAATACTTAATGAGGGTGGCTATTGGCAATGCATACATGGTATTGTGACTCAATTACCTATAATCCTAAACAGCCCATTCTATTGCTTAGTGTTGTCCAGGAACATCATAAAATCATAGTGGCATTTTATAGAGCAGCAGCAGCAAAGCCATCCATTCTGGATGTCAAAGGTCCTGCTCGTGTATGCAGAAAGGCAGCAGTCATGACTGTGGCTTGTATGCCATTCAGGAGAATCACCATCATACTAATTGTTAGTTGGTCAGCAGTGATAGCAGCATAACTAATGTAAGAGCCAAACAACTTAGTAGTAAATACACCTCTATGATAGGGCAAAATTCTCAGCTGGTCAGACAGCGAGACATCCATGTATGCATGCATGCACGGGAAGATATCATGTAAACAATTCATGGGTGAATACATGCATGTGCACTGCTGAACATGCTGCAGAGAGTTGTAGTGTTATCTGGCAAGAAAGATGGTACATGGCAAAGTAAAAAAAGTACAAAAGTATTGTTGGTGATGCTTTAAGTTTTTTTTTGGTTTTCCAGTATTTTCCCAAGAGTAAGGGGGATGAGTTAGGGTAGAAGTGAGATGCATTTTCCAGCTGAGACTGCTTGAGAAGGGGTTTGACAAGAGCAGTCTTCTATACAGTGGCAGCTCGTGCTATTGGACTGCAGGACTGCAGACCCCCAGCTGTACAAAAATAAATAAATAAATAAATAAAAAATTAAATGAGTCCTGGAACTCTGTGCATACATGCTTGGAACTTGAATACAGACTGCTGTTTAACCAGTCCATATTTGGAAATAAGGCATCAGTCTACAGATGCCCCAGAGGTCTATGCAGACTGGAAGGGGATTGGACTGCAAGGTCTGCAGTCTGTGCATGCTAGAACAGAACTGGAGGTAGCGCACGCATGTGTGCTTCACTCCCTGGGAGTTGCTTTGAAAGGAACTCTGCATTGGACTCGGAGGGAGCTGCTGCTTGCTTTGCTTTGACTTGAATGGGATTCTGCATTGGACTCAGAGCGAGCTGCTGCTTGTGTAAAATGCCCCAGTTAACTATAACTGGTGGCTAGAGAGTAACTCAGGTTCAAACCCTGAACCTTGGGTGCAGGTAGCAAGAGCCTGAATTTCCAACACACCACCACTTGTGAAAAGTGTTCAGATTTTTGCCTCATATGTTTGTTCTGTGCCTCATAAAATCTGTGGTTTTCTGAATTTTGAATTCACTAATGACAGACATCTGAATTTCAGACTTCATATTCTTCAGAAAGTACATGGTAACACAAAACATTTTATTCTAGCAATTTTCTAAGTTTATAACATCAATATTTGAAATTTGTCCCTATTTTTGGGGCTGTATCCCCCCATTACTGGCTTTGTCCAAGATTTTTTGGGCTAAGAGGTTGAAAGCTATGGTGAGAACTGAATTCATTGAATATGTTTGGGGGCTGTATTCTCCCATAATTGGCTTAGTCCATGTGTTTTGTGCTAAGAGGTTGAGAGCTATTGTGAGAACTAAATTCACCGAATGATAGCCATTTAAGTTTCAGTCTTCCTATCTTTCAAGAAGCAGTTGATATGGCATAGTGGTATGTTGCTCTGACTGTGGTGCACAGTGTCCTGGGTTCAAGACTTGGCAGTGAAATGCATGGTGATAGCACATCATTTTATTCTGGCAACTTTCCAAGATTATACAAGCAATGTTTAAAATGTGTCCCTGGTTTTTGGGCTTTTGGCCCCCCCAATAAATGTTGGCTTTTTCCTGATTTCTTGTGCTCATGTGCTGCAAAGTTGAGAGATACAGTTGAATGTTGAATGGATTTTACAAGGAACTAAGAGCTTCAGAGGAAGATAAGTGTGGTGCTGTTGATGCTGAGTCTGCTTACATTGTTAATATCACAACAGGTAGTGTACTTGTGTTTGATGCAGAGGGCTGTGGGTTCTACTCCCACAGTATGTAGATGCATTACTGTACTGTGTTGTACTTTTAAAGGGGGTGGATGTTGCAGTCCTGAGAATGTCCTCTTTGGTGGAGATACCTAGTAACTATGAACCTATTATCAGTTTGCCATCTATTCCCTATTTAAATATTACTAGCTTATCATTTTTTTAATGTAACATGGGCAATTTATTCCTCAGGGGCAACAGGCACTTTATTTGTAGATGCAACAATGAAATATAAAGTTGTTTGCTAGCAGCAACATCTTCATTAGTTACAGATCTCTTTAATGTGGAATTATTTAGATGACTTTTACTTCTGCAGAGATTGTGCATATTTACTGATACTGGTGGATTGTAGACATTTGAGAAGACTTATGATGGAAATGTTCTGAATTGGGCAGTTTGTCATTATTGATGCATGCATTTTGTTTCATTGTTTACTGGAAAAATGTTCAAAACAATACATTTAAAATGCCCTCTAACAACTGTACTGTATTATACAAGGAATATAATTTAATACAACCAGGAAGGTGTATCAAAGAACACATGTATGTTTCATGTGCAAGGGGCCTATCATTTGAAAATAGCCCAAAGTTAATCTTTATCTGCCACTGGCCAGATGTATTTCTTTGAATGTGGGTTTCAATGCTGTTTTAAAGAATGCGAGTTTCAAGGGCAGAGAAGTTTTAATGCTAAGTCTATTTTCATTGTGAGACTGCATTGCTCTGTATAGCAGATGTCTATTAGTGTTTGTGCTGTAAAATGTAAAATAAAATGTTTAAATGATATCCAAATCATTGTAGAAGTAAACAGTATGCACATTACAGTGTTTATGGTAAATTGGGTAAAATAGCCAAGTAATGGGACATTGGAATGGCTGCAGGGGGGAGGCCCTAGTCAACCATGATTTTGAGAGGAGGGAAGGGTGGCAAACTCAAAGATAGCCCCAGCTGAACTATACCTCTCAACTGTCCAGATTTTTGCAGAATGAATAGATTTTTGCTTCTTATTTTTGGTTTGTTCCTCATAAAATGTGTGGTTTTCTGGCAAATCAATTAGGAATGAAGTCACTAAATAATGACAGATGTTTAGTTTCAGACTTCATACCCTTCAAAAAAATGCATGCTAAAGCAAGACATGTTATTCTATTAATTAAATTTATACAAGAGCAATGTTTAGTACTATCATTATGTTCCCCCAATATATTTGGCCTTGTCCAGATTTCCTGCATTAAGAGGTTGAGAGGTACATGCAAATAAATCACTTTATAGAATTAGGTATATCCAAACCTCTCAACTGTCCCTGACTGGCTCAAAATGTTGCTCTTCCCCTAATAATCCCACCGCAAAATGGCAATTTCTGAAAAAATGTGGAGGGTTTACAATTAATAAACAATTATAATGATCAGAGTTATAGATTACTTTTATTTCAGAAATACATGTAGATTCTCTTATTTTGTCAGCTGCTCAACTTAACAGTACTAATATTAAAAAAGTGTCCCTTCTTTGATAGGTTCCCAGCTGTATTGTGTGGCTATTTTATATTTTTGCATCACATTTTTGGTCTGTTTTTCATACAATTGTGGTTTTCTGGCAAATTAGTGGCAAATCATTAAAGATTGAAGTTAGAAAATAATGACATATATTTGAGTTTCAGATTTCATACCCTTCAGAAAATTCATAGTAATGCAAGACTTACTATTATATTATCTTTTTAAGTTTATAAGAGCAATATTTAAAAATTGTCCTTATTTATGGGCTTTTGTCCCACTTCTGTTTATGGGTTTGTCCAGATTCCTTGCTCTGAGGTTGAGAGATATGACAAATGTTTCAGGGCCATCACCGTCAGCCAGAGACATTTCAAATTGTGACATACTTGTTGCCCCCCACTCTCCCATATAGTGACTCTGGATGTGTCCAAGCAAGGTAAGGAGCAGTTATGCAGTGTAAGTGTGCAGAGTATACCCCCATCCAAGGTAGACACAAGTACTACAGTGGCTGTTTATCTGTCTTTGATTTTGCAGAATGTTCTGCTTTTCTGTCATATTTTTATACTGTTGATGTATGCTTCTTATTATTCAGAAAATGCATGTTGTTGCAGTGCCTGTTGCTATGTGTTTAAGTAGCAATGTTTTAATGACCATCAGGTAAGCTTGTCTGAGATTGTAAGATGCAAGTAAGCTTTAATAAGCATACTGTTAAAGAATTACCAACATTGAAAACCTTTTTGTTGTTGCCATTCAGATAATATTTATATAACTAAATAACGTATAAGCCTTAGGTGTTGAAATGCATATGACAGTATTTGTAATAAAGGACAACATAGCAGTATTTTTCAGAAGCTCACGACATTTGTTGAAGGCTTGCAGTCATCTTTGCAGGCTTTACCAGCAAACTAAATAGAATGCCACTCTATCATGTGTGGTCCATTATCTGTGCAGTAATCCTTTAAGCAAGTTTTCTTGAGCTTGTTTCTTATTTGCTGTTCATTTTTTACTTTGATCATGTTTTCCCCATGAAACAAGTAGATAGCTGTTGTCAGGCAGCAGGTCTTTTTTGGATAAGAAACATTTTTACAGGTGGAGTATCACAGAGATTGCTACTTTATAGCATGTTACTTGGTACCTTTATAAAGCTGAATATAAATTATAATTAGAACTGCAGTGCAAGGAAAATTGGATTGAGTTGAGAGCTGCTTGTTTTTTTTATACTTTATTTTGACTGGCATTCCA
Organism: Protopterus annectens; assembly: GCF_019279795.1. NCBI lineage: Eukaryota > Metazoa > Chordata > Ceratodontiformes > Protopteridae > Protopterus > Protopterus annectens. The sequence goes on along the minus strand of NC_056733.1, from coordinate 30,489,932 downwards.
GTAATGTATTTAAAAAGTAATTAATTTTTTCATGCCTCACAACCTTTTTGTTTCCATCCAGATATTAAGTGAACTGTCATGTAGCCAATGCATTGAAATATTTATTTTCTTCCCTACTTCATTTTGTCTTGCTTGGACTCTCATAATGACGGTTTGGCACTCAGGGCAGCATATTTAATTAAAGTCCCAGATTATTGGTCACACCAATTCAACTGTCTCCTGCATATATATATATATATATATATATATATATATATATATATATATATATATATATATCATATTTTATATATACATATGTGTGTGTGTGTGTGTGTGTATACATATATATATATATATATATATATATATATATATATATATATATATATATATATATATATATATATATATATAAAGAAACAAATGGGGTGTTTATTTAAGTCTTAATCTTTAGCTTTGCCTGCTCAATACCCCATACTATATATTTAAAATGAAAAAGTCTGTGCATTTGTATGTCTTGCATAAGGTATGCATTGTCTAAATTAACTTCCTGATTTCTAGTTGTGGCAGCTACATGTCTAAGCCATCTTTCTGCATCTCACAAGTCTAGTGTGGTTGCTTAAGTAAGCATCAGTTCTGGAGGAAAGCAATTACTTTAAAATGTCTGTTTTCTTTTTGGTAGACATTATAAGAACTTTTAACTGTTTTTTTCCACAGATTTTCAGATATGAATACATGCCTTGGGTCTGCAGTCATTATTGCGAGTAATCTTTTTAAGTAAACTGCTGAAGGTTCCAGAGCCTATTTCATTAAAAAAAAACAAAAAAAACATTTTTTTCATACAGTGAGAGGCATATTTATTTGAACTCCTGTTTCATTCTGTGTGTTCTGTATTTGATCTCTTTGATAAACATACCTCTCGACTTCTGAATGCAAGAATTCTGGACAAAGACTATAGTAATTGTGAGGAAAAGGCCCAAAATCAGGGACAGATTACAAATACTGTTTTTTAAAACTGAAAATTGCTAGAATAACAGGTTTTGCATTGTTATGCATTTTCTGAAGGATTTGAAGTCTGAAACACAAATGTCTGTCATTATTTAATGACTTCAGTCCTCAATGATTAGCAAGAAAAGTACATTTGTGAATAACAGATCAAAAATATAAGGCAAAAAATCTGATTACTGCAAAACTCTAGACAGTCGAGAGGTATGATTCTACTGCAGTGACATTGTGATACTCCTGTTTGTATTGCATTTAGCTTTTTTATGATGCCAGCATAGAGAATGTGGTCAGAGTTGTGCAATAATGTTGCTATAGCTTATGTTGGGGCTGTAGACAATGTGGTCATTATGTATTTAATTTTCCTCCCAAACAGAAGTCAGAGGTATTCACTGAGGATAGCTGTAGCTTGTCTTAAGGCAGTGCACTGTTTAGGAGCAACATGTTAGAAATGCATTACTGTGATCATTATTTCTTAAAGCAGTGCACCGTGTAGGAACAACATGTTAAAAATGCATTACTGTGATCATTATTTCTTAAAGCAGTGCACCGTGTAGGAACAACATGTTAGAAATGCATTACTGTGATCATTATTTCTTAAGGGAGTGCACTGTGTAGGAGCAACATGTTAGAAATGCATTACTGTGATCATTGTTTTTTAAATTTTCCTCACAATAAAACATGAGACATGTATACAGGTGGTTTCATTTTTGTCCCAGCCTAACATCAGGGAGGATACCCAAAGATAGATATGTTTATGGCGAGTAAGTTTTAGGACAAATGCTGTGTATATGTGTGGAATAAGCAACTTGAAATATGTAATTGCATACATTTGTTCTCTCACTTTCTTTCCAATATAACATCATAGAGGTAGATAGTATTTGCTTATCTTTTGGGGATAGGGCATTAAGCACTATTTCCATGTAAGATTTACCTCGTTTCATAAGGATTATCTTATCAATTTGTTGGGAAACACTGTTTTTATTAGCCTTTAACATTAAGCCTTGGACATAGCTTATTCTTTCCTTGAAAGAAAATAAGACTGCATTTCTTTCATTATTCAAGATTTTTGTTCAGTTCATTACTAGATCAAAAGATCTGAATAATGCTTTTAAATGTACCTCAGAGTATCTAGAACTTCATCACTTCTGGGATCCTGGCAGCCCTCAGACCCCCAGTTTAATTCATTTATTTCACTGCAGTGTTGGCAAGATGGAGTAAAAATCTGAAGAGTAAGACAAGGTGAGGAGACACAAGAAGGAAATGATCCATTTGAAGTGGGAAGATCATGGGGGTGGGGGGCAAGCAAGAGTTAAGACTTTGGGCTGAATTTAATACCTAGTATTATAAATTCCTTTTATGCTTTTAATGTCTTTATGAAAATAACATTTGTAATCTTTGTCCAGTTATCAATGAACTGGTCATAATATGGTTAGTGTGCACAAATGACTGCACTAATGGTGCACGTCTAGAAATTACTAGGAGTCACTAACATCATAATGGAATAGCCGTACAGTGTCTCTCACCCTCACACACACACACACACACACACACACACACACACACACACACACACACACACACACACACACACACACACACACACACACACACACACACACACACACACACACACACACACACACACACACACACACACACACACACACACACACACACACACACACACACACACACACACACACACACACACACTTATATCTGAGGGATAATATCACAAGCACCACATCAACAGTAATATCACAAGCACCACATCAACAGTAGGCTGTAAAGAAGGTTAAACAGGGTTTTACAGTCTTGACATAAATGAAACAATGCAACACTTACTATGGCAAATACTAACATGGAGCAAGCTGAACTGTGTTTTGTATTAGACATATCCATAAGGTTTCAGTAGTGATTCTTTTCTATGAATCTTATCATCATTATTCTAAGGTAGGCTAGTGTGGAAATGCTAAACAATAGTCAGAATCACTTTACTTCTGCAAAGTGGAGAACATAAGCAGTGAAGTCTAATGTGAACCAGTGTTGGGATGTTAAGTTTTAACTGTGGTTAGTTAATTTTTTGACTTACTTGCCTAGGTAGGATTGTACATATTTTCTGACTTGCTTTTACTGGTAGGATTGCACACATTTTCTGACTTGCTTGCCTTGGTAGGATTGCACAAATTTTCTGACTTGCTTGTATTGCTAGATTGGCACAAATTTTCTGACTTGCTTGCCTTGGTAGGACTACACAGATTTTCTGACATGCTTGCCTTGTTAAGATTGCACAAATTTTCTGAATTGCTTGCCTTGGTAGGATTGCATACATTTTATGACTTGCTTGCCTTGGTAGGATTGCACAAATCTTCTGAATTACTTGATTTGGTAGCGTTGCACAAATCTTCTGACTTGCTTGCCTTGGTAGGCTTGCACATTGTCAGTAAAGTACTCTTGGCATCAGCACTCTTCTCAATATCTGTAGGAATTCAAATCCCAGTGTTTGTAGCCTTGTTTGCCAAAGTGTGGCATTTGTTTGGTATGAAAGCCAACTCTGACAATCTAGTTGACCCACTGTGAACTCCCAACTATATACTTACATTCTCTGAAAGGCAATAACCCTATAGCCCATTATTCACTTTGGGGTGAGGGATGGAAAGTAGTAGTGATGCTGGCATTTGTAGTGGAAGACTGAGGATTTCTGTTTAGCCCTAACAGTCTCAGAGCAGCTAGGACTGTCACTTAATGCTTGGATGTGGGGATACAAATGCTTTATCGCATGTACTGTCCTGGTTCTGTAGTGTTACAAGCAGGTATTGCAAGCAAGGATCTTAGTCCACACCATGAACCAACCAAGGCCCCCATTCTTAGGTGGACAAGCCAATATTAGCCTCTCCAGTCTCATATATGTATGCCGGATTTAACAGCAGCTGAACTTCTAGTTAAACTGTCACCTGTGGTATAGTCAGGGTATTATCCCACTAAGCAGTGGCCTTGTCTCACATACAAGAGCATTTTAATCACAAATGTACAATGTGTATTAGCAGACAATATACAAGTGAAGAAGAAAAGATGTCTGTGCACTAGTCATGAGTTAACCCACACATAGTAAATCATTTTAGCTGCACTGAAAAACATGCTACTACGGCAACTAGCAACTAGAAAATACAGCAGACTAATATATATTACCTCTACACCAAAGCAGTTAATTGAAGTTGCAAATTCCACATGTTCCACCATGATCATGGTTTTCTTTCTTTCTCTCACACAATATATATTAATGCACAAACACACATAGTAGGATGTACACTGTATGACGGATGATCAGAGCTGAAGCCAAGAAACCATAATAGCAAAGAAGGAGAAGGAGAACAGATTATGATGTTTCAGTCACATCTGTGAGAAACCAGAAGATAATTTGGTAAAACACATTTGTGAATCAGAGAAGGAAGGCATGAGAAGATGAGGATGTCCAGCCTTTAAATGCATAAACTGCATGAATGAAGATCTGCAATGGTCAGGCTTCTGAGGCATGTCTGTCAAAATGGGAGAGGTGGCAACAGCTGAATCAGTTCACAGACTCATGAACACACGCACATGTGCATGTGCAGATATGTGTGCAGACAGACACACACATATGCATACACATCCACAGATACATAATCATTGACAGACACACACACATACGCAAACATTTTCCTGTCTTTCTTGGTCTTTGTTTCCTTCTCTCAAAAATGTAAACTACTATAATGGGTTAATAAAATATTTAGGCATGCCTGTGTTTACAGGATTCAGTGCATCATACAATAAGGGCTAAAGTATTCAGAGCAGTTAATTTAATACATTTATATTGCATTTTGAAAGGATGTAGGGTGTTTAATAATCTATAGCTTTTTCTGCTGCAGCCCCCTCTCTAATATCTTATTTATATGATATAGTGCTTTTTAAGCTGAATACCATCATGCACTATTGCATTCCTGCCACTATGGTCACCTGTTTATTCTAAGTGTTTCTACATCTTGCAGTCGTTTCCTGGGTAATCATTTTTGGCAAATATAAATAATTTATCAGGCACATAAACAAAGCAATATTTCCCAGACTCCATTAAATCCACAAGTCAGAGATCATGTAATACTACAAATAAATGAATAGCTTCAGAGATTTTAATTCATGTCTGGTGGGATTAAAATCATTGCAGTTTTCTTTATTCAATTAAAGAACCGCTTGAGGCCATGCAGATGCTGACAATTATATCCATTTAAATTATATTATTTTGAATTCCAGTGGTCTTGCTCACCCAGAATAAATACCCTAATAAATTTCCACATGTACTGCAGTGGGGATTCTTTACAACAGTGATGTACTGCTTAGGATTTCCCTGTGTTGAACATACACAGAAGTGACATCTGATCATGATAGGGTTGTATTAGTAACAGATACAAAATGCAACCGTCAGATCTGCTCTGGCCTAACTCATGCCCCATATATCTAGGTTTAAGTAGGAAGCTTTTATCAAAATAAAGACTGTTGTCATGCCGTTGTTATGTTTGAACACACACACACACACACACACACACACACACACACACACACACACACACACACACACACACACACACACACACACACACACACACACACACACACACACCACACACACACACACACACACATGCACACCCTCATGTGCACACACACATACACTCTTGCATTCACCACATATGAATGCATTTTATATTAATACTCATATGCATAATCCAAGCTGTTACATTAAAGGAAGAGGCCTTCTAAGCAATATTAATGGGGATGGGGCACTGGGCTTGAATGAAAGGTATTGACAATTGAGGAAAGCAGATGTTATGATAATCATAGATGCAAAGGCCTTGCTGTGGAAGGAGTTTGGTAAGGCCATATAGAATGACTCTTGGACAGCCACGGAAGGGTTCTGGCAAACATCTCATGATAAAGTATGGTGTGGTTTGATATTGCTTATACTGTTTTCAGTAATGGTAGAGATATGCTGAAGTTAACTACAGATATTTCTGAGACAGGGAAAGTAAACCTTGAATAACTCCTGAACAACTGGACATGCTCTCCTTTGAAGTGGTAGTGCCAGCAACAGGCAGTGAAACTGGATCCAGTCGAAAACATGAGATCAGTGCAGTAATTTTTTTTGCTACATCTTTTCTTCTACCATGACTACCAATCACTGAGCTCCCCCACAACCCCAACTCAATTGCCTCTCCATTCAGGGTGCTACCCATTGGAGGATGGCATCAGACCAAGGACCACAATACAGGCAGCCACAGCAATGGTTTTTGCTTCTGCCAGACTCATGTCCATGAAGGGTACTTATATGGTCTAACCATGGTGGTTGAAATGAAAATAACAGTGACTATTATGGCATCATATGGTGTGCCTCTGCATGTAACCATTCCCACAAGTATGAACTACTACAAATGGCCGGACACATGTCCTCCACTCCTACAGCCACAGATAACATGTAAGCCTACATTTGTATGGGAGCAGCTGGGACCACAATTTCCATCCTCCCAATGATGGGCAAGCTGGAGTAAACAACTCACTCCACTTTGTCTTACCAAGCCATCCCAGCGCTCAAGCCTCTGTTGAAACTATGGTCATATGGGCCATCATTAAGGCTTTTTGTTTTGTGTCACATACATTAGTGTGACTAGTAAGTAGTTCTGCTGAGGGGAGATTTGAAAAATGGATGAGATCCATCTTAAAATGCTAATGGCAAAGAACACCATTACATGTTATGGTCAGCGTGCATTTCTAAAGTTGTATGAAAAGTTTCAAAGATAATGTTTGACCTGCAGAGTGGAGCAATTGCCCCCACTTTGTAAAAGTAAAACAATAGTGTGTTTTCCAGTTGTAGAGAGTACCACAATTTTTAGCTTATTTGAGCAAGCATACACCAAGGTGCTGGAAGGAAGACTACAGTCAACATATGAGCTTCTTTTTCAGGAGGAAGAATGCAGGTCAGTTCTTTGCCCCTGTACATATATTGGGGGGGGGGTCATAGTAGTTTGCCAATATCTTTCACAGGTGTTTTGCTAAGCTGAAGAAGACATAAGACCATGTATCCACAAAACATATGGCTGTATACCCTGGAATATTTTGTGGTAATTATTACAGCAGTTTGGGATGTCGGAGTATCTGTGGAATATCATTATCAGTGTATTGATACACTGAGAGCTGTATTTGCATTCATTTTCCACATTGTGCTGAATGCATTGAAGGGGACCAAGTAGCCAAACAAGACTGTGTCTTGTCTCTCCCCTGAAGAGGATATCCAGGCACTTCCAAGGCTTGGGATGTATCCTGTTTGGGGACATTATGTTTGCAACTTTATTGTAGACAGATTATGTTGCCTTCTTAGATTCAAGTAGCTGTGATCTCTAAGATACAATGGAGTGATTTACTACTGAAATTGAAGTGATTGAGATGAAATTAAAAGCTTCAAAATGTACTTCTGTCCCAGAGAAGAATGATTTGCTCTCTCAGTATGAGGTGAGGTAACTGCTCATATGCAGAAGTTAAAGAATCGTGGAGATCTGTTTAAGGTTAAAAGGTAATGGGAAATTAACAAGTGTTTTGATGCAGTGCTGGCAATAATGCAGGTACAGAACTGAGCTGTGGTAGTAAAATGAGCAGTGAGTCAGAATGAAAGCCTCAGTCTACCATTCAATCAATGTCTCACTACTAACTATGATCTTGAGCTAGGCAAGAAAGCCAAGAGCTGAACTGGTCATACAATATTAAGAAATGAGGTTCATTCACAGGTTCAGTCTCAAGGAAAACGTGAGCAGTTCAACAGTTCTGGAAGATAGTGAAATACTGTCACTGCTTGTCCATGTTGAAAGCAGTCTGTTGAGGAGATAAGGATCCCCTATGGGTATGTCTCACCTTTCACCTACCATAGGAGATATAATAAGCACAACTCACCTGGACAAGGTTCCAAAACAGACCCATCTTTAAGGGATTGCTTTTCTTAGCTGGCCTGGGAGTGTCAGAGAACATATAGGATGAACAGAAGCTTATCATTAGTGATAGGAAGGTCTGATCTATTCTTCTCAGATTTCTACCACCGCAGCCCTTATAACCTCACCATACCTCCTGGGCTAGAGTTTAGTATGTATAACCAGAATAGTCTAGATAACATAAGAGTTTTCTACCTCAACATAGTTCACCAGATCTTTATCCTAAGCTATGCAAAAATAGGCTTAAGCTTCATACCAGTGCTCAAATACCACATCTCCAGTGTTAACAATATTGTATGTATTTTCTTCCCTCTCTTTCTTATTCCATTTCATAACATTTGAGTCAAAGGTTAAAAAGATTATACAGACAAATCATTCAGTAAAAACTACAAGAAAGACTCAGTCAAGCTAGAGTCTTCTCTGTGTAATACATTAAACCTCCTGTAGTGGAGGCCCATGGGGTATATGCAAATATCCACTTAAGGGCATACCAGTGTCTCAGCAACATAACTTCAGAAAACAAATAACTTTTTTATTTATGAAGTCTTTATGGGTATTCAGGCCAATAAAATCAAACCCTACTAGCTGTAGGCATGCTGTGTTTTGCACACTTTTGTGACATTACATTACAGCATAAGTGGATTGTTTGTCTATAATTTAGAAGCACAAGGCTTAAAAGCCATTAGGATGCCTAGAAACATTAAGGTGTTTGCAAAATATCCCAAACAACATCCAAGCAAAAGTTCAAAAAGGTTAGAGAGGCAAACCATTTAGTAAAAACTGCAAGAAAGACTCAGCCAAGTTAGTCTTCACTGTGTTGTTTCTTAAAGGAATCTAAAAAGACAGAACCAAAAAAAAAGACAAAAAACAATATTTTTGAAGGGGGAAGCACCCCTGTGCCCCCACACCCCTTGCATATTATGTATATGATCTCCAAGATTCTACAACAGAGTACACAGCTGTTCTTCGATCTTGGACAGAAAGCAGCCAAAAGGTTGAAAAACAAGCCTGTAAGAGCATTTGCTCTTATAGAGTGCAACCCTATATATAGCTAGATATATATACATTAGAACAAATGCTCAAAATATCATTTTTTTCTTTAGATGTGAGAAATTTCAAGTATAGGGAATGCCAAGTGGTAATGTTTCTGAATATGGTATGCTCAACTGGTGTGGTAGGTTGCAATGTATGTTGTGTCTTGGGTTTGTTGTTGAAGCTTGTACTTTGTTTTGTTTTGTGAAGTATATGTGTAGAAGATCAGAAAGAGGTGAGTTGTCATTTTTATTTTTATTTGGGTGAGACAGAAGACTTGCTACAATGAGATTTCTGTTTTATGCTGACAGTCATTAAATAGTATAGGCTCATAGGTTCATAGGTTCATACTAGGCTATCTGCCCTAGGGCATTTATAAGCCTAGCCAGAATGTGTTTGGCTTTCGCCACCCATTTTAAATTTATTTTGCTATCCCCTTTTTTGAGGTTAGTATACTGTGCCTCTGTCTAACAGTGACACAGAAGTGATACCCGATCTACCATCCACTCATCAAGATTCCTCTTGAAGAGAGTCAATGAGGGACTCTGCCTAACCTGGACTGGGATTTTATTCCAGAGTGAAGGGAGCCTCTGGGTTATGAATCTGTCCTTCCAGCATGTCCTATTTATTTCAGTGCTGAGGTTCAAGTCTCTCAGCGTGGCTCGATGGGATTTGATTTTCTAAGGTGCAGCATGTCCATTAATTCGGGTTGGACATGGCTTTATCGTCAGGCACAGATTGCCTCTGAACAGGCGGTATGCCACTGAGTAGAGATGGAGTTTCTTTAACCCAGCATATGGCATCTGTTTGAGCCCTTTGATCCTCTTGGTGAGTTTTGGGGTCTTTCCAGTTGCTTCAGGTGTCTGGTAAGGTACATCCCAAAGGGCATTGTACTCAATTATAGGCCTGATGAGGGATGACTAAAGAGGCACGATGACATCCCCTGATCTAGATGTGAATCCCTTCATGATTAGGTGGGCTATATAAAATGTTTTCTATCCACTTTGGTACGTGGTTGTCAAATGAGAGATTGCTATCAACTTGGGTCCCCAGGTCCCTAATTACTTCTTCTGTACTTAATGGATTACCACCTATGTGGTAATTTGTGGCACTTTGTTTTTGCCAAAGGGGATGACTATACACTTTTGGCATTTAGCTTGAGCCATGGCTCTGGCACCAGTTGTCTGTTTCTATGAGGCCTTTTGGAGGATGCTTGTGTCAGCTGGAGAGTCGATTATGGCAGTTTGCAGTCATCTGCGAACTTGGTCAGCCACAGTCCTTCCATGTTGGCCTGTATCTCCGAGAAATATATAGCGAACAAGAGAGGCCCCAGGACTGAGCCTTGTGGGACACCACTTGTAACTGGTTTGGAGTCTGACATGGCTCCAGCAATTCTAACCATGTGGGTTCTGTCCTTGAGCCAGTTTGCAATCCATCTAGTGACATAGGGTATATTTAAGCTGGTGAGCTTATCTATAATGCCAGTGGGTATTGTATCAAAGGCTTTTGCGAGGTCCAGGTAGGCTGTGTGGAACACCTTCCCCTCGTCAATGGCCTTGGTGACTGTTTCAAAGAAATCAACCAGGTTTAAAAGGCAGGATCTGCCCTTAACAAAGCCAAACTGGGTAGGATCCAGTGTTTGTAGGTCCCCAATATCTTTATTTATGAGGTCCATGATGATCCTTTCCATAGCTTTGCAGACCAAGCTAGTCAGGCTTATAGGGCAATTGTTTCCAGGATCTGTTGAGGCACCACCTTTATGGAGAGGGACCACTGTTGCTGTACGCCACTCTTTGGGCACATATCCTGTAGTAAGGCTGAGATTGAACAGTAGTTTTATGTTTGGGTTTAGCTCTTCTTGGAGTTCATGTAGGGCGCAGCCCGGGACACCATCTGGTCCCATTGATGCTGTGTTTTTTTTGGAGGGCAGCTCTTACCTGAGCATCTGAGATGTCAGGGAGGCAGCACTCTGCTGGGATAGATATTGCTTTTGTGGGGAGGGGGGAGTTTGCGCCTTTTGAGGGGGGAGGAGTTAAGCTGAACCTGTCAGCTAGGATGTTGGCAATGTCTGTGGGTTTGGTGTATTTTTGTCATTTTGGACTAATTCTGAGCATATCTGGGAATTACCACCCAGGTTCCTAACATAACTAAAGAAAGCCTTGTGATTATCCTTAGTGTCCTGTGCAATTTTTCTCTCTAAGCTAGCCTTAGACAATTTTATGTGTGCCTATAATGGGATTTCCCTCTTTTTTTGAGTTTGAGAGATCAAGTAGTGTGTGTGTGTGTGTGTGTGTGTGTGTGTGTGTGTGTGTGTGTGTGTGTGTGTGTGTGTGTGTGTGTGAGTGTGTATTAGTCTAAGGGGTAGTGGTATGCTTGCACCCCACAATGAAGACTGCAGGAAGACTTGCCACTGTGCCAAAACAGTCTTTTTTTTTGCATTTGCATTTTTGTGAGTTTGATTTTTTTTATTTATTTGGAGCTTCAGTGTTTTTGAAGTTTTGCTTTTTATAAGGAATATGTTAACATATTCACAATATATACACAGAAAGGAAGAAGTTCAGCATCACATATTGTTATACAATGATAGGAATACATTAAACCATCAAAGTAATCTTATAAAATTAACACATTTAGAGTCTTGGTGTTTTAATAACATGTCAAGGTTATTCCAACTACTAAAAGTCTTAGTATGATTTATAGATCTTATTCTGATCACTTTTAGCAGTTTTATATAGTGATGCTGTTAAATTTAAAAATTCTTTGAACTTAGGAACTGAGTTTGATTTCTATTATTTAATAAGTTTTCTAGCAGCTGCCAAGAAAGCCCAAAACATTTTTTTTGCTTTTTGTCTTTTACAGATACAGGAAGTGGATCATTCATTAGTATTACTGATCTAGGTAAAGAGCAATTATCAGACCAAAACCCCATTAAAAACATATTTATCTCTTCCCAATATGCTTTTCATTTTTTTATAATCCATAAACATGTACCCAGTCTTTACTATACCTCCAACAAAGTGAAGAAGTAATTTTACTAAACTTAAAGATTTTAGAGGGATTAACAAACATTGCATGTATATATTTCCACATAAACACTTTCCAGTATAAATTTGAAGAACTTCGACAAACTGGTTTAAGTAACAAAGTTTTATTCTAACCATCTATTGAGTCGCTCAGTACACTACTGTCTAAAAAGTTCCAGAATTTTGCATCAGAATTATTATTATTATTATTATTTACTTATATAACTTGGAAAAGCTTCCTTTGTAGGTCAATCTACCTTCAAGGATACCATTCATATATTCATGTAATGGGGAAATAGTGTGCTGCTCCTCTTCACTCATATTATCTACAAATTAATTTAATTTCCTACTGATGGATAATTTAACTAGTTAGCAGATTCATCCAACTTATATTCTTACATTAAATATTCTGATTACTTAGCTTTTCCTTTATCAAAGCAATCAGACCATAATAAGAATCCATTCATTTTTAGTAAATTAATTTTAAGATTGTTCTGAGTTTCCTTAAATCTAGAAGTGTGTGCAATGATAAACCACAAAAAAAAAAAAATTGATATTAATGGAGTTTTAAAAACATATTTCTTGTTTTAAGAACTGATTTCATATATACATAGTCTAAAGATTGAAATGAATTTCATTCTAAGATAAATTTTGTTAACTAGATGAAAGGATTGTTACATATTTCATTTATCATATTTACTAAACATATAAGAATAATATAATCTGCTCCTGTAAGAAGCTGTATTTAAAATTGAAAATCTCTGTTAACCGAGAATCCATTATTTTTTTTCATTGCTGCAAATACTATTAGCTAAAGGTTTGATAACTAATGCAAACAGTAGACAGGACAAGTGACACTGTTACTTTGTACCTTTGTTTAAAGTTAATCCTTGAGAAAATGTAAGACCCAATTTTAACATATGCTTTGGAGTCTATATACAGCTTTTTTAATGTTCCATTACACTGTTTTGGAAATGCAAATGCTTCTAAAGTTTAAAACAAATAGTTCCAATCTACAGAATCAAAATCTCTCTCAATATCTAAGTTAATTAGGGTCAATTTCTTGTTCTTTCCTTTAGCTAAATCTAAAATACTTACTACCCTATTTATATTATCATAAATCAATCTAATGACTATAAATCATGTTTAATCTTTATTAATTAATTTATCTACTATAGCTCTTAATCTTGTAGCGAAAATGGAAGTAAATATTTCATAGTCTACATTTAATAATGAAATAGGTCTATATGAGAAAACTAACTTATTTTCCTTTTTTTATTTAAGTGTAGGTGAGATGACAGAAAATGTCCATGAGGGAGGAATTATTTTGTCACTCTGAATTATCCTGCAACTGTCACTCAGTAAATCTAAAATATTTGATGGAAGCAGACTATATAATTCCATACTTTAGCCCTGGAGCTTTATCATTTTTTTTTTAATTTTTTAATGCTTCCTTAAATTTATCAGGGTAATAAACTTATTCTATAGAGATATTTGTTGGTCATTATGTGTATTAGTAGGTTTACTATCATAAATTCGAAACTCAAAATAAAACGTGTCTGAATGTTCGAATTTAAACATCGGAAATGAACATTTCCGTATGTCCCTAATGTTGAAAACAGATGTGTATTGTCGAAAATGTCGCTCGCGACATTTTCAACAATACACAGCACTCCCACCCATCCCATAACTCCCTACCTAACTAGCCTAAACTCACAGTTATGCAGGGGGGCAAGCCCCCCTGCACCCCCATGTGGGGGGCTTCCCCCCTAACTTAATATTCCAACTTTGAGATCGCACTACAGTCAGGAAAGGGATGTATTTCCTTAACTGCACTGTACTGCGATCCCCTCACATGATCGAATGTTATAATTGCGAATGCACAGTCCATTCGCAATGATAACGTTCGCTCACATCACCTGCCGGACTATGAAGTATACGAACATCTGTTGTTCGAATACTTCATAGCCGTGCAATTGCACGTCGGCATTGTGATAGTAAACCATATTAGTATAATTTTCTTTAAATTCTTGTCAATTTTGTAATCATCAGGATTATTACTTTTATCTTTATAAAGATCCTTGTGGAATATTTAAAAAATATGAAGCATTTCCTCTATGTCTGAAGTAAATTTATTAGTGTGAGGATTTCAGACATTATTGATTTGTGCCATTTTGCTTAACATCTTACTTCTATCAGCTAATCTGTGTACATTTTTGAAGTCTTTGCATAATTGTGCAATTTAATTTTTTCTAATGTTATCTCACTGTATGCGTTAAAACCGTTTGAGATTTTGTCATTATTTTTTTAATGGCTTCATTATTTTTTGCAGTTTTGTTTATCTCCATCTCTCTCTCTCTCTCTCTCTCTATATATATATATATATATATATATATATATGTTTACACACATCTCTCTCTCTCTCTCTATATATATATATATATATATATATATATATATATATATATATGTGTGTGTGTGTGTGTGTGTGTGTGTGTGTGTGTAATATCTGTATGATAAGGGGGTGAGAGAGTGGCATGTGTATATACACATGTATGTCACATATGTATATGTAGATATGTAGGTATGGATATATGGATCTATTTCATGTGATTAAATCTTTAAACTGTCAGAATTCATGTGGTCAAGATGATATGACATATTTTAAAAAGATAAAAAATTAAGAGAGAAGACAGTGTTTTTGCAGTGGGCAAGTCCCCTTACTTCTCCCAACCACCATTGTTAATTATATATGCCAACTCTGATATCACACTATAGGGGGAAAGTGGCACTTTCCCTGATCCCCACCATTTAGTGATCTCAGTACAAACAATATGACTTTTTAATATGTCATCATACCGTCTCAAACATATGACTTCTGATGTATTAAAAATTCTGTCATGGGACATAGACTCATCTCTCTCTCTTTATATATATATATATATATATATATATATATATATATATATATATATATATCTATAAACATATATATATATATATATATATATATATATATATATATATATATATAAAACACACACATAGATATATATATATATATATATATATATATATATATATATGTTTACTATCACAATGTTGAAGGTAGGTTCAGAGAACACAAAAATGACAAATGGCAGTTGGTCGATTTCTATGTTACCAAATGTTATGAAAGTGAGAGTAAATATCAGCAAAAGCAACTGTACATTCACTGATATATACTCAATGTTATGTGTAGAGATCACGGTGCAGTGCAGATTGGGAAATATATCCCTTTCCTCACTGTAGTGCGATCTCAGAGTTGGAATATATAGTTTGCATGGGGTGCAGGGGGCTTGCCCCCATGCTAAAACATGAATTCCAGTATAGGAGTTTAACTTAGCTTTGTACCTACACTGAACATAAATGTTGAATCTGCTGAATTTGTTCAACAGATTTGACATTTATGCCTACTTAATATGCAGGCATTTGAAGTTTCCTTTTTATGTTAAGCACTTTTTTAAACTTCAGTATTTTGATAGTAAACCTACATATATGCTACAGGCCCCATGAGGAGCTCAGTGTCTCCCCAACCTAACACCACTCTATCTATTCAGCTCCTCTACCACCTTTATCTTTTATCCAACCGGTGGATACATTGTTATAAGAAAAGTGCAGTCCGGGTCTGAACTGTCTGCAAACGCAAACAGCTAAAGTTAACTTTGTGTATGTGTCTACCTGTTTGAATTAATATTCATTATCCCCTGGAGATCACTCTGCTTTGGGTTGTAAGCAGTCCCCCCCCCACCACACACACACACACACTCATCTTCCATTTTCTCTTTTATTCCCTTCTGTTAGCAAATAATATCCATAACTGATCAAATACTGTGTGTTTGTTAATTTAAATTGAGACTACAGTAGCCTACTGATACAAGGTTATCTTGTTTTTCCACCTGAGAAATGGTTAAGAAATGATTTACAGCTTCAGAGCAGTCATTGGTTAATTCTGATTGTTTCTTAAACACAAGTGTGTCTTTGCTTGGATCTTGGCTCATTAGCAGCAGTATAAAAGAACTGCCTACTCATACCCTTGCTCTCCCCCTCCCCCTTCACTGTTTATTACCTTAAGCCAATCCCAAAGTTAATAAATAGTACCTGTGGCAGGCACCATTTTTAAAACTACAACCACTCTGCTACAGGCCCCAGGAAGAGCTCAGTGTCTGTCCATTAAGTGTTTTACAACTGTATATGCTTATTTATGTTGAATTGTGTTAAACAGCTAATATGGTTTATGCTTTATTACTGGAAGTTACTATGGCATGCTAGCATTGTGTTTGTCTGCACCAAGTTATTTTAGTATAATAGTATGGTCTATTTGCATAGCTGCACCTTGCTAACTAATGTTATTCATGTATATGTGTTGTGTATAGACAGCTCATACTGGTGTCTAATTTTATCTATATAATTGTGCTGTTACTGGTGGATAGAATCTCATTAGAGACCCAGGACAGAGTGCTGCTTGCTATATTTTTATCTGTGACTGCATACCTATCAGCTGAGGTCCCTTCTCACTGATGTGTTTTTCCAATTGGCTCAGTATCTGCATATACTAGTAGTTGATTCAAGACACATTTTCCTGTATGCAGTAGCTATTTGTTCAGTTTGTTTTTATAATCTTCATAATATATCTTTACCATCTCAAAAGTGCTTACTCCTCTCTGCACTCTTCTTTTCTAGACCTAACACCACTCTAAGTATTCAGCTGCTGTACCATCTTTATCTTTTATCCAACTGGTGGATACATTGTTATAAGAAAAGCACAGTCCGGGTCTGAACTGTCTGCAAACACAAACAGCTAAAGTTAACTTTGAGTATGTGTCTACCTGTTTGAATTAATATTCATTATCCCCTGGAGAGCAGTCCACTTTGGCTTGTAAGCAGCCCCCCCCCTACACACACACACACACACACACACACACACACACACACACACACACACACACACACACACACACACACACACACACACTCATCTTCCATTTTCTCTTTTATTCCCTTCTGTTAGCAAATAATATCCATAACTGATCAAATACTGTGTGTTTGTTAATTTAAATTGAGACCACAGTAGCCTACTGATACAAGGTTATCCTGTTTTTCCACCTGAGAAATGGTTAGGAAATGACTTACAGCTTCAGAGCAGTCCTTGGTAAATTGTGATTGTTTCTTTAACACAAACTTGTCTTTGCTTGGATCTTGGCTCATTAGCAGCTGTACAAAAGAAATGCCTGCTCACATCCTTGTTCTTCTCCTCCCCCTTCCCTGTTTACTACCTTAAGCCAATCCCAAAGTTAATAAATATTACCTTGGCAGGCACCATTTTTAAAACTATAACCACCCTTTGAGCACTTTATGCTCAGCCCTGCCATAAAACTTACTAAAACTGCTTGCACTGGGGCACAGCTAACTGATAGTTCGTGGAAATACAGGGTACCTACCTGAGTCTCCACATTCACTATCATATGTTCTTATATCAGTTTACTCTGTTACCTGATTGTTTCCAGCCCTCTGGTAAGATCAACTAATAGGGTATCTGCCCACTTTGCTCCCTACCCTGCCCCCAATTCCCATCCACTCCCGGTGGTCCTACCTTTATTACACATGCAAACCCCTCCCATCTTTCCAACAGCTAACCACAGCACTAAACCCAATACTGCCTCCTCCATCTTCCCACTACTATCACTCCTCCTCAGCTAACATGTATAAACATACCATATCTATGCTCACTGCATGCAGTCTCCTTGCATATCTTACATCCTACCAAAATTCATCATTCCCCCAATCAACCACTATTACTGTACTACTACTCACACCACCACTCATGTCTCACCCTCACTCAGCTCCCCTCCCACCAACTCAAGAACCATCCCTTTGCACCCCCCACTTATTCTATCAACTATATTATTTAAATAAAAAGGACCCCTCCAACTTAACATAGTAACCCTCCCACCATACCTATTACCCACTGAGCACAATCATAAAGTTTCCCTAATAAATAAACACATTCAAAAACTGCGAAAACTAACCTCATGCATATCAAAACAAGCTCTAAGTGGAGACATCCACCCCAAACCTGGCCCCGCCATCTCCAACCCCTTCCTCATAATCAGACTAGAAACCACAACTTCTCCCAAATCACAGTCAATACAAAGCCAAGTGACCGCCTTCTACTAAATATTAGAAGTATATCCGACAAGATCCATGAACTCCATGCCACTGTAGACTTGTACTCCCCAGATATAGTCATCCTGACAGACCCCTGGCTAAAACCTCACAATACCAGTGAGCAAATCCTCCCTACCGGTTATGGCATACTAAGAGTAGACCGGCTAAACAAGAAAGGAGGTGGTATAGCTATAATATTTAAACAGCATCTAAACATCCAGATCTTAAAATCATCAGCTCCACAAATAGGCAATGAAGAAATAATATATACCAACCTCAAAATAAACCAAAATAAAACCATCAACATAATTGGATGTTACTTCCCACCTGGCCAGAACATCACTCCAGTAGAAAACCTCCTCAGCTGGACTACCCACCATCTTCCCCAAGAAACTACAATTTTAGATGATTTCAATATTGACTGGCAATCCTGTTCTGGCAACCATCCAACCCATCATCTAAACCTTCATGGCTTCACCAAACTAGTCCAGTCGCCAACCAGGATAAATAGAAACTCCAACAAGTACACTACCCTGGACTGGATACTAGTCAGTAAGAGCCCCAAGTCATATATAGCAGGCTGCTTATCAGATAGCCTCAGTGATCAATCCCCAACATTCCTACTCAAAAACACCTATACCAGGTTAAACCTGTCATCTACTGGCAAATACGTAAAAAAAATAAACTTTAACCCACTCACATTCATCTCATTTCTCAAAGAATGTAACTGGCATCCTCTAAAGTACCTCAGTCTTGATGACGCAGTTCAATTTTTTAATACTACCTTCCTGAGCATCCTTAATTACCACGCCCCCCCATAACACTTTTCAGAACCAAAGCACAACCCTCCCCATGGCTACAGAAAACCACTAAGAAATGAAAAACAGGGATAAAGCCTGGGAGCACTGGTACAAAACCAAAACCCCCTCAACTTGACAGAAATTCCTAGAACTATGCAATAGAGTCAGAAACCTAATAAAATAGGACAAATTTCAATACTACCAGTCTGCCCTAGACTCCTCCCAACACAACCCCAAACAATTCTGGTCCTCCATAAACTCCATCCTCCACCAAGGTAAAGTCAGTACCCCTCCTCCTAACATCCCTCACTCCTCTGAAAATATTGCTACCTCATTTAACATACACTTCACACAAAGCATACTATCACTAGCTAGACAACACAAGCCCCCTCCCCTCCCACCCACACCTTCAACTAGTAACCTCCCCACTGTCTTCTCTTTTTCGCCTGTTCCTACCTCCAACATAAAAAAAAAACTCTTAACTAAACTTAAGCCCACCAAATTAGCAGCAGACAACTTCCCAAGTGAATACCTACAAATCGCAGCTGATGGTCTAGCCTACCCAGTATCCATCTTGATTAACCGATCTCTGTCAGAAAGTTACATTCCCACACTACGGAAAGTATCACATATAATTCCCCTCCACAAAGACGGACCCTCCACAGAACTAACCGATTAATGCCCCATAGCTATTCTCTCTCCACTCTCCAAAATACTAGAGAGATGCATTCACTCTTAGGTCTCAGACTACCTCCTTACTAACAACCTCCTTTCCAATACTCAAATGGTTTCCAACTAAACCATAGCACCACCACTGCCTTACTCTCCTTTACTAACACTATCCTTCAGCATAAAAACAATGGCTATCTCTCCTCTGCTACTTTCCTAGAGCTATCTAAAGCATTCAACATGGTCCCACACAAACAACTCATCTCTGTCCCTAATAACCTATCCTTCTCTCAATCAGTCACCAACTGGTTTCAGAGTTACCTGTCTGACCGCTAACAATCCATTGTATGGCAGAATGACATATCTCCCCAACTACATGTCTCTATAGGGGTTCCCCAAGGATCCATCCTTGGACCTCTACTCTTCTCTATTTTCACCAATAATCTAGCCTCTGCCACCAAACATGGCACCCTCATACAATATGCAGATGACTCAACCATCATCTGCTCAGCCCAGTCCTTACCCAAACTGCAAAAAGTCACACAGGAAGCCTTTTCCTTTGTTGAAACTTGGTTATCCACTGCCCAATTAATACTCATCCCAAACAAAACTAAACTACTCATCTTACAACCCACCAAATATACTCAAAACAACTCTCACTTTAACATCACAGCAAAAGACAACACCACTATACACCCAACAGAACACGCCAAATTGCTAGGAGTGGAAATAGACAATAAACTAAAATTTGACATTCCCATATCCATGACCAGAAAAAAAGTCCACAAAAAACTAGGAGCATTATACAGAAATAAGCAACTTCTCTCCAAGGCAGCAAAGATTTCAATAGCAAATTCAAACCTCATCTCCACCCTACTTTATACCTCTCCAATATATACCAACCTAAGGCAATGTGATCTAAACAAGTTCGAGACCTGCTACAACAAAATTGCCAAATTTGCCACAGGGGCATCCTACCATACTCACCACTGTCTCTCACTTGCTGAACTGGGCTGGCTTTAACTCCCTCACCTCCTTCAATGGTATAATCTCGCACTTGCCTACAAACTAGTAAACCATCCACTAAAAGTCCCATCCCTCCAGAATCTACTCCAACCCCATCACACCACCAGACCACTAAGATCCAGCAACAAAAATCACTTACAGGTCACTAAAGCCAATAACTCTGCTGGAGAAGCATATTCTCTTGTGCCATAGCCAAATTATGGAACTCCCTCCTACCCACAATTACCTCTGTGCCATCATGCACCCACTTGAAAACTTTACTAAAAGCGCACCTAAAAACATGCTGGCTATGTCCTTGAAACTCCCCTTCTAATATCACCCACCCCATCCACCCACTAACTTTCTTGCCACCCCACTAACTACTTTGATTACAGCAAGCTTGGATGCTCATAAGCCTAACTACTTATTATACAGCAGGAACTTCTTATTGTAACAATTGTTAATGTCTCAAGTAATCCAAAAACTCCAAGGAAAGGGTGCCACAGAACCAGGAACCAATAAAACCACAACAGGCACCCAAAAAGGCAGAAGGTAATAATGAAACATGAGCCTGTAGGTGTAAGCAGCAGCAGGTTTAATCACATGACCAAATTTGTCATTCTTAGGGTACAAGTATGCTTTTTTCTGTCTGTAATCCCTCAAATCCATATCTATTTTGCCACACTTCCTTTTAAAACTAACCTGACATTTTTCTTCCACCTGTTGCTTAATAATAAAATATTTTCTCTTCTCATTTTCAACAGAAAACCTAAGATCATTGGTCACTACTTCATTAATGATAAGATCATTGGTCACTACTTCATTAATGTATTCTATCTCCTGATATACTTGCCCCATAATCCTTTCATTTTCTTTAATCAGGGCTTTCATGACTTCAAAACCACTACGGTCAAAAATACTCAACAATTCTTCGTGAAAGGGGGAGCCTTCCACTACATTGTTCGGAAACTTATAAAAACGCAATCCTTTGGGTACTATACCCCTTTTAATACAGTCATGCAAGTAACAATTGTCAATACCCAGAGTTTTATGTTTGTAAATTAAATCAGTGAGTTTTTTAATATTAGCTCTATAAGACACTTCACTGTCTTTCAAAGCATCCCGGTCATTAAATATAAAGTTATTGTCAGTACCTTGGTGACTGGAAAAAGACTTGTAACTAACAAGCCATGAAGCCAAAGAGGAAGAGTCCGTACACTCGTGCACTCCATTGTCACCATTAGCCATACTATCAGTCATTTCCACAGGAGCATGTCCCTGAATACCATGTTCCCCTAAAAGGGAGGACTGTCCATTCGGACCTTGGTTCTGGGAATTCAATGCCAAATGATTGTAACAAAATTTAGTTGCAGCTCCCTTCTGTAATGCAGCCCGACCTCTAGTGCCTCTCGACGGCAAACCGGAAGAAGTTGCAGTTACTTCCTCTACAGGCACATCAGCCTGTCTGCATTCCAAATCGGCTTCCTGATTGCATGCAGGAGTGGAAATGCAATCCTTCCTGTGGTTAGGCCTCATAGGGTTGATATCAAAAGAATTGTCTTTCCCTCGCTGAGAGTTACCAGTCATAAGCGAAATCAAGTGGGTAAGCTGCCCCTCCACACGAGACAGGCACGAATCCAGGTCAGTACCTTGAACTGCTTCCCCATCCTGGAAGCTAGCCTCTGCCTCAGATACCTCCATGTAACAAGTAATCCAAAAACTCCAAGGAAAGGGTGCCACAGAACCAGGAACCAATAAAACCACAACAGGCACCCAAAGAGGCAGAAGGTAATAATAAAACACGAGCCTGTAGGTGTAAGCAGCAGCAGGTTTAATCACATGACCAAATTTGTCATTCTTAGGGTACAGGTATGCTTTTTAGTTACAAGCCTTTTTCCAGTCACCAAGGTACTGATAATAACTTTATATTTAATGACCGGGATGTTGAGGAAGACAGTGAAGTGTCTTATAGAGCTAATATTAAAAAACTCACTGATTTAATTTACAAACACAAAACTCTGGGTATTGACAATTGTTACTTGCATGACTGTATTAAAAGGGGTATAGTACCCAAAGGATTGTGATTTTATAAGTTTCCAAACAATGTAGTGGAAGGCTCCCTTTTCATGAAGAATTGTTGAGTATTTTTGACCGTAGTGGTTTTGAAGTCATGAAAGCCCTGATTAAAGAAAATGAAAGGATTATGGGGCAAGTATATCAGGAGAAAGAATACATTAATGAAGTAGTGACCAATGATCTTATCATTAATGAAGTAGTGACCAATGATCTTATGTTTTCTGTTGAAAATGAGAAGAGAAAATATTTTATTATTAAGCAACAGGTGGAAGAAAAATGTCATGTTATTTTTAAAAGGAAGTGTGGCAAAATAGATAGGGATTTGAGGGATTACAGACAGAAAAAAGCATACCCGTACCCTAAGAATGACAAATTTGGTCATGTGATTAAACCTGCTGCTGCTTACACCTACAGGCTCATGTTTTATTATTACCTTCTGCCTCTTTGGGTGCCTGTTGTGGTTTTAACAATTGTTAATGTCTGTTATGTACTTTGCAGATGATAAAGATTCTAGTTGTCTACTGATGTACTATGTTCTTCATCTGTAATTATGTTTGTAATTTTTAATTGCTATGTTGATCAAATTGTTAATTCATATGTAAATCCAATGTAGCTACTGTCTGTATATTTTAACTGTGGAGCTTTTCTCCCCGGGCCTCCACTGAAAATGGACCTACGTCCAGTCAGACACTCCTGGTCAACAAATGTAAATAAATAAATAAATATATATATATATATGTATATGTAAATATATATATATATATATATATATATATATATATATATATATATATATATATATATATGTAAATATATATAATTATATATATATATATATATACTCACATGCATATAGACGTGCTCATATATATTATTAAGGTAGGGATCAATAAAAACTAAAGAATGCATATTCTGCTGTGAAGTGTAAGTTGCCTGTCTCAGGTAGGTGTATGAAACAATTTGTAGACTGTGAGATGAATGGCTTTCTAAAGGACTGCACAACAAATGGGTGATAAATTAATGGGTATATTTTTATTTTAATTGGGTGTTCTTGTTTGCTTTTCTTTTTATACACAGAGATATACAGAAATGCATGTGGGGCTTCACATAACCCTATCTGTCCTAGTATCCTGCATGACATACTATAGGTATTCTGAACGTGGCTAACTGCATTCTATATCAAGTGCATCAAGACTTGAATCATGCAATATTGAACGTTAGGAAAGTCGGAATGGGTAGTAATAACATTTTCAATTATAATGAAAGTTTTAGTAATGCAACTGAGTGTCTGTGTGTGAAGATTATGTGTGTGTGTGTGTGTGTGTGTGTGTGTGTGTGTGTGTGTGGGTGTGTGTGTGTGTGTGTGCGCGTGTGTGTGTGTGTGTCCTGTAGATTCTTGAATGTTTGAATGTTTGACATTCAAAACACTGAAACGAGAAGATCAAAAGGCACAATATTGAAGTGCCGTAACACCAAAAATTGAAAAGATTAAACTATGCAGGAGAATGATTCTGTGAAATGGATGTATAGCTGGGTTTGGGGTTTTGCCCAATTCCAGATGCAGTGCGATCTTGGCGTTGTTTTATATATATATATATATATATATATATACATATAAGTAGCAGGGGATGTCCGGAGTACAGCACACGTATAGTCAATTATTTCAGTTTTGGGGTTGTGGCACTGTGATGTTGTGCCTTTTTGATCTTTTAGGTTTGCTGTTACAAGTTACAAACACCAATGTCATGAACATTCAACATTCTAACAATGTGTGTGTGTGTGTGTGTGTGTGTGTGTGTGTGTGTGTGTGTGTGTGTGTGTCTTATGTAGTGGTACTGTAAGGGAAATGATGTTTAGTATCCTAATGTGTTTAGCA
Source organism: Protopterus annectens (assembly GCF_019279795.1). Lineage (NCBI taxonomy): Eukaryota > Metazoa > Chordata > Ceratodontiformes > Protopteridae > Protopterus > Protopterus annectens. Next base: position 30,465,253 of record NC_056733.1, on the reverse strand, counting down.
CACGTAATTAAGGTGGTGCAGGCAGAGACAGCCAGATGGCAGGGTATGCAAATGATCGTAGAATGTCATGTAGATGAGAGCAGCTATGCAAACCAGCCTCAAACATGAACACAAATTATGAAATGAAACATAGAATTATTCAGAGATATATAAAGCAAAACAACATTCATTGATTTTGACCATCACGAATCTACAGTGTGCAGGAGTTTCATTTGTAATACATTATTAGCAGTCACAGCAGCTATAGATAACAACAGGTGTATCGGCAGCTTCTGGAACCTTTGCCCATGATATTGCACATCATCACCCCGTGGTGCAAACTCCTATCATACCATTACCTCCATGCCCAAGACATTGTTAGCTGCCACGGTGTGGCCAGGGAGATATAGCAGTTAGCAGATATATGTGAACCCCACATGGAATCAAGTGGTATAGATGGACTGTCTGTGCTCCTGAGCATGAAGTTATGTACAGCATTAAGATATCTGTAGCATTAATCACCCTTCTTAACAAAAGTTTCCAGCATCTGGCAAGGGGCATGCTTGAAATTTTGCAGGCATCAGCCTTGCAGATTCTACACCAGTTCTTTAACATGATGTTGCAGCATGTGGAGGAGTATACATGGTTTTCATGGATTGTAGAGGGGAAATCCAACACCAGGTTTACATTTTACTATGCAGCCTATTTTTTTAATGATCTCCATTAAGACCCTACTTTCTCCACACTGTGTCTGGCACATCAGCCTGAATAGCGTCTACTCCATCAACTGCCAGGTAGTATGCAATCAATGGTTATCACATACAATGTTCCCAGGTATCACTCTGGTAGTTCTTAGTTGTTAGGTGCACACATTAATGGATATATAGGCCAGTAAATATTTCTCCTATTCAGTCAGGCAGAAGACAACATATAATGGTGCCTACTGTTGTGTATTGCAGGTGATGTTTGATACCCCCTGTAACCATGGATCTGAAACCACAAACTGTGTCGGAAATGGCTTGCCATACTGCACATTCTCAGGCATGGAACATTGCTGAATTTGTGTTTATGTTCTTAAAGGAAGGGTTCCACTGCTTGGGTACATCCATCTGGTGGTACACTGACGCATACACCTGAAACCTGCAGCAAAATACTTATGGTGTGCACTATGTCATAGGATAGAGCTACAGTAACATGGGAATATCCCAGTAGTGTTGGAGAGACCTGCTGCAGCAGCAGAGGGGGAGTCAGACACATAGGCTTTGGAAGAACAGGCTGCAGCAACACCCCATGCTAGATAGAGGTGTGTTTAATTCACAACAGCAATGGCAAAGAGGCACCTTTTGTTCCACATCAGCAGGCCATGCCATAGACAACACAGAATAAAACTAATGCATGCATTATCACATCCTAGCAACTAAGTAATGTAGTGCAATGACTGACCATGCTGTATGACAAACATTGCCTTGCCCATACATGTTGTAAGGTTAGCAGAATATACTCACTATTACTTGTACAGGTGACATTGGAACAATCACAGGTGACAGTAATGCTATTCTATGGTTAATGGTCATGAATGGTAAATATGTTAGACACTTAGGTGGGTGACAATTTGAAGGAAGTCAATAATTATATGCTTATGTAGTGAGGCAGAGCTCTCACATTGCAAATGTTGCCCATGTGTGCTGTGTTGGCCTGCCCTTTAGATGTTTGATGAGTTCAACTCTTGGGTCAGTGTAGCATTTCAGGATTATGAAAGGGAACCCTGCTGAGGTGTCTCATGTTGGAAGCCACTAGATGTATGGTATCCATGACCCAGGAAACTACCACAGATATTGATACTGATAGTATAAGAACTATGTGACAGGGACTGGATGGGCTATTGAGGTATTCCATGGGTGGACTGAGGTACATTGTCTCTCAAGAACATGAGGTCAGGCATGCCCAGATGTCTTTGTGACAGCAGCAAGAGTCAATATGATGAAGAATCCAAAATGGTATGTGCCATCTGTGAATGTCTGGCCTGTGACCATTTCTGTTTCCGCCATACTATCAGAATGGAGAGCTGCTATTATATGCTTCATGGGCACACCCACAGATGTGATGTGAGCCACCATGGATATAAGTTACACTGTCTGAACCCTAGTCCTATACTCCATGTCAATGTATAGGCACTGCAGGTCATGTCACAGGTCATACAGGTGCTCTATGACATCCTGTAGGCCATGTACTGTATTCATCAACTGTCTGAACCCTATTCCTATACTCCATGTCAATGTATAGGCACTGCAGGTCATACCACAGGTCATACAGGTGCTCTATGACATCCTGTAGGCCATGCACTGTATTCATCAACTGTAGCATAACATGTGCAACAGCTGCTTTTGTCTGAATCACTGATCCACACATTCACTGATTGATGATAGATGCTATAACCAGGTCAGAGAAAGACATAGAGTCAAGTTGGTGATGCCCACTGAAACACCTCTCCCCTGTTTTGTGTGCACAGTAGCAGTGCCACTAATGTTTGCTGTCTGTGGTGGTGGCTTCTTTGTAAAATGGGAGGGACTTTGACTAAGTGCAGCAGTAAACATCGGTGAAGCCAGTAGTCCTTCCTGCTCCCTGTCACCATTACATCACATGTGGGGCATTTGTTTGAGCCTCAGATGTCAGCATTTCTGACAGTACCACTCCTTCACCTGACTATGCCACATTAATGTTGTCATTGTCATCAGCCAACTTGCAGTAATGTGCCTCATCAATGCATGTATGAGTAAGCATAGCCTTGTGAAGACTTCTTTAAGTTTCTTGTGATAATCTTGTCTTTACACCAACTGGCAGTTGTGGGGAAGTATCAGTATTTGTATTAAAGTTCACGAATAAATAATGATGACTTTTAACTTTTAGTCTCATCAGGAATAATGCTTTAGGATGTGCAAAGTACTTGTTCATTTCATGAAGAGTTCTGGGAAACTGCCTAGTAAAATTTTCATATCAGTCTCAAAGAATAAAGAAAAACTTTACTTTTATACTTTTCTTATCAATTTCATGCATGCAGAACTCTGATGTTACACTGCTTTTAATAAATCAGTACATTTTTAAATATTTAATGTCCTCATCATCCTCACTTAGAACTTCACATGAACCCTTCACAAATATGGCTTTTTAAAACACAGACCACCTGTGCTTAAAATTTATTGGCCTTCAACTTTGTAACATTCTGTACCAGTACACACTGTCTCACAGACATGCTTGCAAAGACTCATCCCCCACCTGAGAAGGCCAGAGCATATTGTTGTTTGATCTGGTTCCCATGGATACCTGACACAATTCACTAACTTTCAAACACAAACATAACAGCATAACATAGCGTGACATAACATATCATAACATAATGTAATATAATGTAACATAATGTAACATATAACGAAAAGTAACATATAATATAACATAACATAATAACATAACATAACATATCATAACATAACGTAATGTAATGTAACGTAACATAACATAACAACGTAACAACGTAATGTATTGTAACATAGCATAACATAACATAACATAATGTAACGTAACATAACACAGCACAACACAACATAACATAACATAACATAACATAACGTAACATAACATATCATGACATAACATAATATAACATAACAAACCCTTAACTCCTTCAGCACTTACTTTGGATTCAATTATCTCTTAGTACACTTTGTTTGTGTCTTTCAGCTTTTCCCGGTTAGGGGTCACCACAGCGGAACTCTGGTCCGCTAATGATTGGTAGTGGATTTTTACGTACCGGGTTACCAGCCCTGACGCACAACCTTCAACAAAGGCATGCCCCATTCATGTATGCCTCCACACAGAAGACACTCTAGCTGAGAATCGAACGGGACAACATCTTGCTATGAGGTGATAATGCTACCGCAGCACCACCACCGCAGTTGTAACTATCTCTCAGTACACTACTGTTTAATAATAGACAGAATGCAATTGTTAGGCACTTGAAGTGTAAAGCTACTACTTCTGTGAAATTATACCTTGCGTAATTATGCATCTGTTTTTCAGTTTTCCTTTGACATAAACATATTATAAATATTTTAATTGACTCATTTGTGGAGAAACCACAAGTTAATATGCATTTTGTTAAGAGCAAACATGAGACATAATAACTTTCCATAACACTTGGGATATGGCATTTGAACTAAGCTGCCTGATCTATCCTGCAAGTGTTTGCTTCCTTGACATTGCAAATGTTACCTCTCTTTTAGAAATAGTTACCCATCCTATTAGGGACCTCAATATCCTTGATGTACTTTTCTTAAATATGGCCGCTTCTTGAACATCTTCATATGTGTCATCCTCAAACTATAAAGACATTTTCTTTTAAAAGTGGTGATACGCCCCTTGAAAGCAGTTTTATGTTTGGGGACTTAACTTCTGCTATAATCCTCCTCCTCCAACAGATTCCATTGATAAAGTTGCTGCCTATGCCTCTGACTTTGACTCACATTTAACTATTTATATAGCTAAGACAGTCCAACTCTACAAAAAATATAATGAGATCTTTAAATGCAAACCCCAATGGTTGAATACTCATATAAATAAATTGTACAACAGGAGAAAGATATTGATCAATGCTTATAAGATGTCTTAAATTATGAAGATCTTAAGGGAACTATTAGGCAGCTCAAAGCTGAGTATGAACTTAAAATAGCCAATAAAACCAAAATGACTACAAATCTTTCTTTAAATATGTCAAGAAGTTAAGAAATAATACCTATAATTGTTGAGGTAGTCCATAATAATACTACCCACTCTCATACAAAAGAAATAACGAATAGCTGAGCTAACAAATTTAGAGCAAATTTTACTACACTCACAGCTATAACTATACCACAAATTACAAAATCCCAGCCACACCCTTTAATTAATATGGAACAAGTTCTGCCAGCTCTCTTAAAAGCTAAGAAAACTTCACCCATGGACCCTAATACTATATTAGGTTGGCTGAGTATAAGTGCTAGATATGAATTTTCTGAACCTCTACTTAACCTCTTTAATCTAAGCTTCTGTGATGGCTACATTCTCAAAGCTTGGAAAACAGCCACTGTAATGCCATTACACAATGGTGAACAATCACAGACTCTTGTAACTATATACCTATTTGCCTCATTAAGCTCATACAGCAGTCTGCCGAACATATTATCTAAGACCTCATTAATCAAAACATTGAAAATCTCTGAACCCTGAATGTTCATCAGTTTAGTTTTGTCAAGGAAGGTCCAGCATATTTAACCTCATTAGTTTCTCAGTGTAGAGTGGACATCAGTCATTCTGGTGTCATTTTAAGTATTTATTATTTTAACTGGATACACTGAGTCTGAAGATCCACTTCACGTATGTCTTGGGCTTTTGGCAGAACAAAGCTGAATGTGACATGAGCATATAGTTTATAATGAAGCAAACACATAAATACAGAGGAAAGCTATCTAACTGAAACATATTCATCACTGAGATTGATTATTATAAAGGGGAAAGCCATTAACCTAACATTGCTTTAAAAACTGATTACAAAAGGAAAACATTGACAGTTGTCTGGAGATTTAAGTCAGTACCCCCCCCCCCAAATTCCACTGGAGCAGCACTGGGTTACTAGTTGAGAAGCAAAACTACTTTTGGGGGAAACTTGGTACCTAACTGCCAAAGAGTCCTTGTGTTCCAATGGCAGTAGCAACTACACAGAATATGGGGTTTGGTCCTGGGTTCAATCCCCAGACAAGGGTCAGGGTTTTTGTTTTCTGTTCAGTTGTTAATACATTACTAAGTTAATGGTTTGTTCTGCATTTGGATGTTTGCATGTTCAAAGATAAAATTATGGTGGTTTCCTAGTTTAAATTATAGAACACTCCTGGGGAAAACCAGCTACCTAACTATTCAGATACTCATTGCTGGTCCAGTAGCAGTGAAAACTGCACAAATTCTAGGGTCCTGACATCAAGTCCCACACAAGGGTCAGTGTTTTCCTTTTCTGTTTGGTTGCTAATACAGTACTAGTTAATGATTTGATCTGCAGTGGATGCTTGTGTGTTCAAAAATCACCATAATGGTAGTTTCCTAGTTAAAAGAGGAACCTGCTTTGGGGGAAAACAGGTACCTAACTGTCCAGAGACTCATTGTTTGTCCAGTAGGAGTGACAACTGCATATATTTAAGGCACCCTAGATTCATTCTTCAGACAAGGGTCAGCGTTTTTCTTTTCTCCTTAGATAACAACAATATAATAAGTTAATAGATATTTGTTCAAAAATCACCCTTACTGCAGTCTGCTAGTTGAAAAAAGAAACTACTCATGGGGAAAACAGATGCCTAACTGCTGTGAGAGCCCTTTTAAGACCAGTGACAGTGACAACAGCATGGATTATAAGAGGTCCTGGGCTCAGTCCCCAGACAATTATCAGCAATTTTCTTACTTGTTCAGTATTTAGTCATATATGGTGTGTTTACTGACAGCCCACATAATAATATCTAATAGAATAGATCTATCATTCTGGTAGATTACTTACTTGCTTTTGAAACAATAATTTGCATTCAGGAAGGAGAATGTGTAACAGTAGCTATAAAGACATTTGTTTTAGCAATTGTCTAGTTAGATTTATGAGATAACTTGAAGTTGGTTGATTGGCAGTTACTAGTTACCACTGCAGTCCAGAGGGCCACTGAGGAGCCAAATCAGAATTCTCAGTTTTTCCCAAGCACTTTCTGGTTAAGCAAACCACTCGACTTTCCCTGTTTTGATGTTCCTGTTTTCAGGCCTGATTTAACCCCACACATGATGTACCTAGTTTTGGAGGTATGTCCCTCCTTTTAGGATTGTTTAACCACTTCTCACAATTTTTTGCATCTACTCTCTTCATGTGATTTTTGAACCAGGCCAGCATACAGAAAACCACACTATAGGACCAGCATACTAGTGGCACTAATAATTTTAAAGAAAAAGGACACACTTCTTACATCTCATTTTTTTACAAGCAAAAATAAATGATCTTGTGTGGGAGAATTTTGCAGTAAAACTGCCTCTTTGATATTGCGCTTATATTTTCCCATGAATTCTGCCACTCTGTCTTCTAAAAGTGTCTCTGAGTAGTATGCCACATTACTATTGGAACCAGGAAGAGTTATTAAGTGTTTAGTATTCAGACGTTATGCTAATTAGATGTCCACATTTTTGGCTAGATATAACAGCTTGTCAAGGGCCTATGTACCTATTTTCAATGTTTGCAGATTGAGAGGTATTTTGCTAAGTAACTTGCCCAAGATCACACACTAGGCAAATGAGGCAATCAAACCTATACCACAGGAACTATAGAGCTCAGCTGCAAACCTCTGTGGTAAATGTAAAACAGACCTAACAGTATTACTGTCAATAAGAACTTCATTTAAGTAGCAAATTCAGCTTCAGGAAAAAAAATGACCCTGGTTGTGCAGATGTAACACTAAGGGTGGTATTACTTACACTTGCTCATGATGGCCACAAATAAGCCTAAGCAAATGGAGTGCTAATGAGATGCAGATGAGAAATAAAGTAAACTGGCATATGCCTATCCCCTATTTGTGATTCATAGTGGACATTTCCTGCTTTTCCATGCTATCTGCAGATATATTAAATAAAGAAGAGACTCACCAATTCTATCAAGTTTGCAAAAATGCTGGCACTTGCTGCTAGCCCTGTTAGTTCCATGTGTGAGATGCTTGTCTTAGCTCAGCTAAAGCCACTTGCTCATGGTGGCACATGCTGGGCAAGAAGACAGAAAATAACTCATTATAATTCTGATAATCAGGAGATATCTGATAGCTTCAAAGTGGACAAGGGCATTATAAGTGTCTTAGTGAGTATGCATGCCTGCTATGGGGTACTGAAGGAATGTGCAGACTTCCAATCCATGTGGATACAAAGGTATGTGTAGCACTCACTATACTTGCCATGGGGACCTTCCAGAGACAGACAAGGAACAAGCTGGCTATCTCACAAGTTTCTGCCTCCAGAATACTCTCCCAGATTTTGGATATACTCTTGGTGCATGTGGGTCAGTATATATATTTTCTGGTGTCAGCTCAGAACTGAGCCAGGACTATGCTGGTCTTTTATGGGGTGGCACATTTCCCTGAAGTGCTCTGTGTGATAGATTGCATTCACTTTGCAATTAGGGTCCCTTCTGGTCCATGAGAGGAGTAGTACTGGAATAGGAAGGGCTACCATTCCATCAATTGCCAAGTAGTGTGTGATGCATGGGGGATGCATCACCAATGTCTCTACCCAGCATCCTTACAGTGCACATGATTCTTATATCTGGCACACTAGCTCACTGTACCACCTGTTTCTTCATGGTAGAATGGCCAATGGTCATCTTGTTGATAAGACATTTTTTTCTATTGTATTTAAGTAGTCATTCATGGTAAAATGTATTGCTAAATACTAAACCAATTTTCCTTTTTTGTCTCTCCTTCTTTTCTCTCTCTCTATCTCTCTTTTATTAATTTTAGCTTTCTGGTGATGGTTGATATTCTCTGGAGCCATGAGAAATCAAAGTGGTGCTGTACAAGAAACTTACAACGCATCCCTATCCCTGACTTCTGTTGTCATTGAAAGGGTCTTCAGCCTCTTGAAGAGCCATTTTATTTTCATGAACAAGTCTGGGCGTGCCCCTCAGTATGACCCAGCTACTGCATGCAGGATGTTTACTGCATGTTGCATTCTATGCAGTGCTATCATGCATCGATCTGATAGTGAAGTGACCCATGCTGCCATTTCAGCTCCCAGTTCCAGCCCAATTATGAGTAATGAAAACCAGCAAGGAGCAGTAGTACCTATATGGCTATGCAGGCAAAGAGGCGGCATCTAGTCCAGAGTTATGGACCATGAAATTCAGTGAAACTCACTTTACCGAGCCACAGTATAGTGGGACAAGGAAATATACATTTTTCCCAATGTAGTGCAATCTCAGAGTTAGTATATATAAGTAGTGGGGGTGTGGGGGCACAGCCCCTCTGCTAAAATGTGTTTTTGTTTGCCAGACTGGACCCTTGCTACTTATATATACTAAGTGCGAGAATGAAGTCCGAGATCTGTAAAGTGAGTTTCGCGAAAGTGCACTTTCATTTAAGTGCACTTTCGCTATAGTGGGTCTCGATCTTCTCTTGTTTGAACAAGTGTAATTTCAAACAAGAGAAGTAGACCCATATATCTAACTATCTATATATTTCAGAAGAGTTAATCATATTATTGTTTGTAAAAGTCATGCCTGAGTACTCACTAACTCCAGTTTGGTGATGTTGTAAGGCATCATATAAGTAACACCAGAATTTTAATTGTTTTGCACAATAAATTCTGCTGAAGTGGTGTATCTAAGTATGCATATACTGAATGTCCTTGGGGTGTGTAATTATTAAACATTTTTAATTCACATTTAAGATGATTTCATACCTTGCATTTAAATGGAAACAAATCACATTGTTTACTTATAATGTTTTCTCATTTTAAAATATGTTTTCTGTTGAAGTACTGCACATCATATTATTTTATTTTGTTGTATACAATACTTTCTGCCTTCCAAGACAAAAAAGTATCGTCATTTGTGCTATGGTGAGGGTGAAGTGGAGGTTTTAAGCTGTACCATTACAGGGATGGAAGACATACAGTTGTAAAGTGACCGAGGCCCCCTTAATACATTTTTCTTTTGAGTAAAAGATTGACCTGCATTTGTAAAGGTGAAATTGTAGGTAACAGAAAAGTTACACTTGACTCACAGTAGGTCAAGGTCAAACATGTTGTGAACATCTCCTAAAGATAGGCTAGGTGATAGTGTAAGTGCTTTTCATGATGGGCTGTCATGAGAGCTGGATGTTGAGTTGGTCTGATGTCATGACCTACTTGATGCAGGTGATCCTGCAGATACTGATATGACAGTGATGTGGGACCATGAGCAGAACCTCAAATAAACTCTGATGTGGCCTGCATGAAATCTGTTGTGCTTGTTTCCCCTGACAAAGTACAGTACTTTCTTGAGAAACACTTGTAGTGTCATGTGATCTGCCCCATATGACTGAACATTACCCCATCCTCTTCCCCTTCCAAGATCGATTCCTACTTGAATCTGCTAAGTCCTAACTAGTGTATGAATAGAGGTGGCCACTGATACTTGGTTGGTTGCCTTACTATGCATTATTGTGATCATGGCACTAGAGTCATGTATACCCTGGTGGACTCTAAGCATTTCCTGCTGACTCAATGTGGCAGTGCTCTCAGTCCAGCCAAGTAAAGTCATGCTATATTAATATCTGCAGTGTCATAAATATGTTCAGAACAGTAAAACAATCACTTTTTTTCAGATTAATTTGCTTAGTCTTGCTTAGTCTTCATGTAAATACATGTATATGTTCAGTCAACAACACATCCTTATCACTTCAGTAATTCACAATTAAAACACATATGTATGCACAATCACTACATCACATCACAATAAATAACCTTCTCATTAATCACTAATCATTTCCCACTGCTGCTGTAATTATTTTCTACATACAAATTACAGTATTTACACTGTTCATTAAAGCCATGATAATATACCTATTGTATCAGTAAAAGACTGCAGTTTCCTAAGATATTTGCCACCTAACTTGAGTAATCACAAGTTAATATAGTGCTGTCCAACCTTTTCACGTAAATCTGTGCCCACTTACAAGTTTCGTATGCAAATTAGGCCCTTTTTAATTTGTCTGTATGAGTCACAGTAGTACTCGAAAGTATATAGCCATTTATGTACGTAAGTCACTCTCAGATATTCATGAACATGGCTGCAGGTTCATGTGCTCACACTGTCAATTGTGGCAGAGTCTGCAGCAGCCCTCAGTATTCCCCAGCATGCCATGGATATACTCAGATATAAATTTTTGGTACAAAATTCAAAAGCAGTATGGATAACACATTAGTTGTTTTAAGGCAGAGGTATTAAAGCATCTTCTTCACCTTGTGTTGAAAAGCCAGTTGAACTAACATTAGCTAATCATTGACATGTTACACACAGTAATTAAATGTGTATTTTAAAAGGTGGATAAAATAACAACTGTAAGAATTAGCGTGAAAAAGCTATAGTATGTCTGCATAGAGAAAATGTCAAACTATAAAATCTATTAATTGAACTCATATAGTTGAAATATTTTGTGTTAATAATTGTTAAAAATCAAAATTATTTCCTCATGTTACAAAATATTGAATTCTAGCGGATCACTACTGTTCAATTTGTAGCAATTTAATGTTAATCAATAGAATATTTAATCTCCGACGTTTCAACAGAAATGGCTGGATAAACATAGTTATAAGATTGATGACTTTATGAACCATTATGTTTAGTTAATTATATGAGAGTAATCAGTTGGATTAAATATAAAATGTATGGGCTGATTGAATAAAATGATTAAAGTCGGGCGCAGTATTGATATATTTAATTATTTAAAAGCATCATCTGGATTGGATATCTGATGGTATTTTTTATACTCCAAATCATAGTTAGATAATGTACAACCTATCCTTAACTACATTAGTCTCTACATTTTATATATTTAAAAACATATTTGACTTTTCTTATTAGAATAAAAATAGGTAATGTATTTTTATGGCAGGGAAGTTAAAAATACATAGGGTTAACACACAGCTGGGTTTACATCCCATCCCCTATTATAATCCCATACAGGTTTAAATCTAATAACTCCTGTATTTTTAACATACACTATATTCAATTAATTTCCTGATGCATTTTTTACAACTATCTAATTATGACTCCAATCACAAATAAACCAAAAATAATGTAACTAATAAATAAGTCCAATCTAAGTTACCTCAACAAATACCGACAACAAATATTAGTTTATTTCAATTCCTCTTATTTTTTTAAGCCGTAATTTAATATCAGATATTCTTTGTGAACAACTTATACATTCCGGTCATTCTATTCAAAATACAATATAGAAAGTCATTGCCTTTTTCTTTTTACATTAATCAATGATATTGTTTTTAAATTTTAAACAATCTGTTGAATGTATTTATTGTTTAATTCTATGCTAGAAACACCAACTTGCTAACTGAATGTTTTATTGCAATAACAAGCAGGTTCCACTTTTAAAATTTTTGAATGTTTTATTCAACTACCTGATCACTAACAGGTTAAAGCGACTATTTGTTATGTGCTGTGGTATGCTGAGAATTCAACCCTATTGACAAAGCTTAAGCTTCAACACTGAAAAACGTTTTGCGTTTAATAATGTACGTTGTTCGAATAAGAGACGGACAACTCAACGTTTTCATTATATCTCAGATATGCTCAAATCTGAATATATTCAGAAAAAAACAAAATGGAGTCATATGGATTATGGTTTGCACAACTGTAAAGTGGAGTCTCTGCCCAACTAACATAATTTGGCATACCTTCTAACATCAAACTACTCAGTACTTAATAAAAAATAGAAATCACAGACATAGGAATATGTATTTATGCACAGCTCTCCCCCACCCTAAAAATATTACTGCTGTTACAATGCTGGAATAAATGACATTGAGTTGTAATACCTCCAAAGAGGTAAGTACGACAATGTACAGCAGCAGTAGATATTATAAGTAATAAAAAATAAAAATGATGATAGCATACTGTTTTTATGCACCATATGAATGACATGAGAATGCATTCTTTTAAAAAATGTATGTGACAAAGCTTTTTTGGTTAAACTAAACTTGCCAGTATAATAACAGCACATGCTCCAATGCCCCTGCTTGTTAATTTGGATTAGAAAAGGTGGTATCATATACCAGAGGGAGTGGTTCTAAACCTGTGAACCACAGTCCTGTCCATAATTTCTTCATTCTAGTTCTGACACTTCTACTGATGACAGTACCTGTAAAGGTATAAAGCAGCATTCCAAGCTAGTGTGATAAGGAGACCAAAATAATGGATTCATTCTCAGGGAGTAATATCTGGAAAAGATAAAGGCATGCGCAAAATGTTCTGACTGGAAAAAAAATAGACATCTGGCAGGACTTGGGTAAACAACTAGAATCCCTGACCTGGATCACCCACTTCAGCCAACTGTGCCATCACAGATACGATAACCTAAAAAAAGCTGACTGAATGGGTTGACAAGGTAGCGATGAGAAGGCTAGAGTTCTATAGCATGTATTAAATTATTTTTTTTCTGTGAGTAGATTAAACACAGGTTTAAAAATATAAGAAGATTGCATAATTGAAGGTATTTGCTAGAATAAATGTGTGCACTAGCAAAACTGCACCTGTAATGTTATTATAATAATGCAAAAGAAAGCATAAACACATCCATAAACAGAAATACATCTGTACACAAACATATGTAATGTTTAAGTGATAACATAATTGTCTGTATAAATACAAATGTAACATATGTATGAGTAAAATAATAATCTGTTTTAATGTATATGGGCCGGATTCACGAAGGCTTCCACGGAGTCTAAGATTAGTGTAAGCCGGCAGACAGCCAATATGTCTGCTGAGCGATCCAGCAACAGCCGGCAGGGGGGTGCATGAGAACTCCTAAAACTACTCTTGCACAGTGTTATGTTATGCAAATTACCTCATTTGCTGCTGAAAGCTATGCAAATGAGGTAAATTTGTGATCCAGGAAACACTAACCTGTCCGTGGAAGAGTAGAGTTATTTGCAGAAATGTACTCCGTTGGTAATGTAGTACCATTCTGCAAATAGCAAAACGGAGCTATGACAGCTCCAAATAAAGGATGCATCTGTTGAAAATGAATAAAAATCATTTTTTTCCCCGATCTCCGATGTTTAAACGTAGCGCAGTGCCACACAAACGTGCTTTAAAAACCAGAAAATAAAAAAAAAGCCAGAAATAGGCATTCTTATTAAAAATATTCTTCTGCCATGCAGGTGAATGGCAGGCTGAAGACAACATGGCTACTGAGTAGTGGTTGCTAAGGGGGGAAGCTCAGTTTGAGAGATGTAACCAAGCATTAGTAGGCAATCCTATGCAAATGAGGATAAGGACAGTGAATCCCAATTTTCCCTGGCATGTGAGCCATGTCCCTAGAGTGTAAGTGTAGGAGTAGGGGAGTAGTGGAGTAGAAGATAGGTGACATCATGAGGGGTTATGTATGAAAGACTGTAAGCTTATTGGAGCAGAGTGGCTTGTGTTTGCTGTGAGTTACTCAGGATTGGAAGAGGCATGTCTACAGTTGTCTTAACTGAAACCCAGAAACCGAAGGTGTACGCCATGGATATCACTGAATTTTCTTGCAAACGTGCTTACACCGTGTGCGTGTGACCGCCTGTAAACCCGTCTAAGCCTGTGTGTGCGCGTGTGCACCCGCATAAGCCTGTGTAAGCCTGTGTGTGTGCGTGTGCACTCATGTGCATATTTGCGCTTGTTTGCGCGGCACCGCCCCCTGTGGAAACAGAAAGGGAAAAGAAGTAGTAGGAAGTTAACCAAGGAGAACTAGCAGAGCTGCCAGGTGAAATCAATCAGAATCAGCCAATTACACAGGCAGTACACTAGCCCAGCCCAGCCCAGCACTTAAAACTCTGCAAACAACATTCCCCATGTTTTTCTCAGAAACACTGCAACACTGCAGTATACAAAGAGAGTGAAAACTTAAAAAGCTTAACCCAGACAAAAAAATGTTAGGGGCTGCCATTGCTATTATAAGGCAACATGTGCAAGATGCTGAGGGTGGTGCCATTGCAAATGCTGCTGAGCAACCCACAGTGAAGAGACAGAGAAGAGTGTACAGACCCACAGTAACCTACCAGGGGCTACATGAACTGGAGATAGTGGAGCACTATAGAGTGGACAGAGACCTCCTGCAGCAAATTGTTGAGCTGTGCAGCAAACAGAACCAACAGAGGGGAACCCTTCCCAGTGGAAACCAAGGTATGTGTTGGCCTAAGAATACTAGCAACAGGTACCTTCCAGAGACCAACTGGTGATATGATGGGGATTTCACAGGCATCGGCATCCAGGGTACTGTACCAGTTCCTGAATGCCATGTCAGCACATGTCGGTGATCATGTATATTTCCTTAATTCCCATGAGGCATTGGCCAGCAATATGCGTCTCTTCCAGCAAATAGCGGATTACCCTGAGGTAGTGGGTGCAATTGGCTGCATGCACATACACATCAAAGCACCAGCCAGTGAGCGGGGTAGGGCCTACATCAATGGCAAGGGCTTCCCCTCCATCAACTGCCAGGTCATGTGCGATGCCCAGGGCATAATACTGAATGCGTGTGCTGGCTGCCCTGAAAGCTACCACGATTCCCATATCTGGCATCTGACGCAGCTGTACCAGACATTTGTCAATGGGGACATCCCTGACAGTCACCTAGTGGGGGATGCTGGATATGCACTGGAGCCGTGGCTGATGACACCCATCAGAAATGCACACACACCTGAACAAGAACTCCATAATGAGGCACATGTACAAACACAAAATGCAATCAAGTGTGTGTTTGGGATGTTCAAGTTACGGTTACGGTGCCTGGACACATTTGGTGGAGCCTTGCATTACTCACCAACTACATGTACCCAAATTGTCATGGTATGTGCCATGCTACACAATATGATCCTGTGAAAACAGCTGCAGCAGGAACAGCATGGGGCAGGGCCAAACAGCCCCCCACCATTGCCAAGGCCATCACAGGCACAGCGTGACTCGGAGGAGGAACAACCTTAGCCTACTCCAGTAGGTAGAAGGAGGCATGCCCAGTATGCCTTGGCCTTGGCAAAAAGGCAATGCATAGCACATACACTGGCTCAGTAGGAACCCTAGAAATGATACCTCTCTCTGACTTGCACATAAAATAAAAGGGATGCCTAACTTGACACTACCTGTTTTCAAGCATGTATTGGGACTGTACTATGTGCATCCGACACAGGCAGCCCTGCAGCACCACCTGAGGCATGATTGCCATGTTTTAAGCAATATAAAGCAGTGCTAAGCAGCTTTTACCACTATTTTGTATATGTAGACAAAATTGCCCACGCTAACTAGCGCAACGTCGGGCAACGTTGAGCAATGTTGGGCAAGGTCGGGCAAAGTTGAGCAAAGTCAGTAAACATGCTCATATTTGCTGTACTGTTTCTTAAGCAGTCTGGTCTGCCCAGCATGAAAATAAAAAGCAGTGACAGGGCTCAAACCCAGGATACTGTGCACTATAGTCACAGTACTGAACCACTAAGCCATGACAGCATTACACTGGCACAGACACAGCAGGACAATTGTACACTAATGCAAACACAAAGAAATGCTGTATCATGACCCTAAAAAGGCATGTTAACCTCCCCCATAGGCCTATGCAGACAGAGAATAGCAGGCCAGGTGGTGTGATGTGGGTTGGGTAGGCTATGACGTTGCAATCTAATATACGTTACATTGGATACTAAGACCCGTAGTACAGTAGTATGCCTCAAGCCAGTATGATAGGCAACAGTACAGACTGAAATGGTATACCTTACATAGCAGTGCAGGCCTAGCAAATGTGTATAAGTGTCAGGTGAACCCTTCATCCTATGTACACCCACAGTAACAATCAGGTGTGCCCCCGGGTAGAAATGTACAAAGAATAGCTGTCCCCACTGAATGTAGAAACGTTGATAAGTCTATGCAGTGTCTCATGGAAGCCCTGCAGCCACTGCATGATCCCTATTGAGTTATGACACAAAGGTGAGCCCTGCAGTAAAAATACAACTTTATTTTCCACACACATATAGTATAAATGTTTATACCGGGTGTGCTCACATACTTCAACAAATGTAGTGGATTTCATTCAGCAACACATTGAAAGGTCATACTGGGCATGCTCACACACTTAGGCCATGTCTGAGTACAGCAGTGGGCAACACATATCTGACAGTTGCATGTTTCACCCCAGGAACCTGTCACTATTCACCAATCCTGCCTTGTGCACACAGTTATATGAAAACAGACACATATAATATATTGGAACCCTTTCATAATCAAATTATGTACCACAAGTACTTAAGTTGTTCACAGAAAGTGAAAAAGCAAAGAAGATCAATAAACCTGCAATCAGTATCATCAACAAACAATGTGCATGCCAAATATTATCCAGTCCATGTTCTGGCAAAAGAATCTGTGAAGGACTCCATAGAGAACCATGACGCTTCCTTCCGCTATGTCATAAATAGCAATGTACACTCATATATGTCCTGAGTCAGTGCAAACTGTAAATGACTGTCATTGCCAACATCCTGTCAGACAGGCCCATACATACATACCATCCTCTCACTGGCAAAAGGCCCTATCAGCATACCTAGAGATTGTGAAAGCACAGATATCACATATAGAATGGGTAAAGAGCTCCTTGCAAACCTATAAACAAGGCGTCTATGGGATTACATTGTTTCCCTAGCTGTGTCATAAGTGAACTCCAGAAAAAACAGAGCCTGCACCTGAACAGTCTGTTGGGACTCACCCTCTATACAGGATATGGAACTGTTGAATGTGTTACAGCAACATTTGACACACTCCATAGGTGTTGGTGCACAACAGAACATGGGAACTATTGTCTTATAAGCCTATTAAGCCTGATCTGCAAGGCCATGGAGTCCATCATGATGGAACTCATAAACAGAGCTATTGGGAGCCTACAAACACCCAACCCTACCAATTACGGTCTGGTCATGGGCAGATCATGGTTCCCAAACCTACTAGACTGTTTACAAGGCAGTCACCCAGGACATACATCAATGAAATGAGCTACACACGTCCAACATAGACCTTGAAAAGCCCTTTGCCAACATCCCAGACACATGTCATATCCACAAAATCAACAACCTATGCATAAATATGTCTGTCATCTGATGGATTGCCAACTGGGGCACAGATAGATCACACAAGGTAAGAATTGTGGTCTCCTGTACAAGCTGGTAACAACTGCTGTCCCCCATGGCTCAGTCCTGGGACCTCTCCTGTCTGGTGTATACTTTTCAGAAATACAGTCAAACACATGAGGGCTATGTTTAGCAAAGTTTGTGGATGACTGCCAAAAAGTTGTCATAATTGATGTTTGGGACAACAGAGACATCCTTAAAAAGGGTCTCAGTCAGACAGATGTGGTGTCAAAAGTATGTCCTCGAGCTACAGTCATACAAATACCACATAGGTGCCAACACCCTAAATATGGAGATGATAATAAGGGATCTATAGATAAATGTGGATAGTCATCTGTACTTCCAGAAACACATTCACAAAGTGGTCAGAAAATCATGCTATGTGTTCCCACAAACTGCCAAGGTCTTTGCATGTAGGTCAAAGGAGGTTCCCTCTACTCATCAGTCATCAGACCCGTCAGAGAGTACCACAACACATCTGCGATGAATCTGACTAGGCACTTTCAGCAGCTGGAAAGACCAATGAAGTACCTCAACAGGAAGATTACTGGCCTCAAACAGTTGCCCCATGCAACAAGACTGAATTTAACTAAATATGTACTCTGTTGCATACTGTCTACTCAGGAGATCTCTGCCCAACAGACAGGTCCATGTCATGGCAACACTCAGATCTGCTCTGAGTTACAGCTCAATGCCACTAAATATACAGACCCAACTGATATTGCCAACATCCTGGCAGATAGGATCAGTGTTAACCTTACCCCCCTCTCACCAATGAAAGAGCACATCACTATAATGGAAGACTGCAAAGTTGCTGTCATCACAGATGCACATGTAAAAAACACTCTCCAAAGCCAGTATCACAGCATCCATGGGACCAGATAACTTCCCAGGCTGCGTTCTACACAAGCTACAGAACGAACAGGCACCACACCGATGTACCATGTTCAGTCATAGCCTCAGCTCTGGCTTTGTGCCTGCTGAATGGTGCACAGTGACAGTTATCCCACTACACAAGGGTGGAGACACCACGGACCCCAGGAACTAGCGCCCCATTAGCCTGATAAGCCTGATCTGCAAGGCCATGGAATGTATCATCATACAACTTATAAAAAAAGACATTGGTAATCTCCAAACTCTGGACCACAAACATGTTTGGTTTGTAAAATGCAGATCATGTCTCCTAAATCTGATAGATGACATTGAAGCAGTCACCAGAACCATAGACAAGGGTAAGGTGTTTTGCACCATCCCACACTCTGGAATTATAGATAAACCCACTAAACTAGGTATAAATTGCTATGTCACAAGATGGGTTGCCAACTGGCTTACTGACAGAACACACACTGTGAAAGTAGCAGACTCCAAGTATGACTTTGGACCAGTGACGAGTGCAGTACCACAGGGCCCAGTCCTGGGTCCTGTCTTGTTTTGTCTCTACTTCCCTGAAGTAAACTTTAACATGGAAGGTCTGTGGCTAATGAAGTTTTCAGATGACTGCAAACTAGGAGCCATAATTGTAAATACTAAAGATGTGGACATCCTACAAAAGGGCCTCACTGAGACAGATGGCTGGTGTCAAAGCCATGGGCTCAAGCTCAATGCCAAAAAGTGCATTGTCATCCCCTTTGGTAAAAACTCTGTAGCCATGAACTATAATATAGGCGGTAGTATACTTAACACTGAAAGTGTGATAAGTGACCTTGGGTCACAGGTGGACAGTGGACACACCTGTGATAATCACATCCCCACAGTAGTCAGGAAATCCTTCTATGTGGCACACCTCATCACAAAATGTGTCTCATGCAGAATAGAAGAGGACATTGTTCCCCTCTACTCATCACTCACTAGATCCATAATGGAGTACAATGCCCCTTTTGCTATGTACCTCACAAGACGTGCACAACAACTGGAAAGCCTGCAGCAATACCTCACAAAGAGCATTAGCGGCCTGAAATGCATGCCATACACAGACCATCTCAAAATGCTCCAGCTGTACTCTCTTGCATATCGCCTACTCAGAGGTGATCTCTGCCTAACATACAAAGCTATGTCAAACACAGAGCTGTTGGACATGCTCCACGTAAAACACTCACAATTCCTCTGATCTTCGGCCCCAAAACCATGAGTGAAATACAAAAGGAAGGGATCTATCCATTTTCCTTATGGATACCCACACCTTCAGGTTAGTGGCACAGCATGAGGCCTTGGAGACCATGCAAGTGCAACTAACATTGGGCAAAGCTGCTTATCAGATTATAGCCTGCTACAGATCACCTACCTTGTCTCAGGAACCTCACTCAATATTCCTGAGAACAGTGGAAAATATAAAGGTCCTATCAAACACCATTTATGAGGAGATTACAACTACCCAAACATTGAGTGGGAGAATTACTTGTGTACAACACCCTTTGCCCGATGTTTCCTACAGTTTAAAAACTCAAATGCCCTGGAACAGCTGGTCACCAAGCCCACTAGAGGTGACAACATACTGGACCTGATTATCACCAACATGGGGTACCAGTGTTCCACGACAGAGATAAACCCCTCACTGGTAATATCAGATCATAAAGTAATCACACTGGACATCCACATCCCACCCCCCCAGTCAAGGAAACCACTGTGAAGACATTTTCAAAAGCAAACTGCACACTTCCCAACACCAAAGAGGAAAGTTCTGAAGCCCCCTTGCTATAGGATAATGCTATACAATCTGCTGAATCATTTACAAGTGCATTCTATGAGCTTTTACAGGGATGCAGGGATTGAGACATGCCAAATAAAACCAAGATGCGCTCCTCCAAAAATAAGAAACCAATCTGGTGGTCATTGCCCATACAAAAGCTATACAACAGAAGGAGGAAACAAACACATGATAGAGCAAACTTCACAAAAGGAAAGGCATCACTGATCATTATTAGGAAGACACAATGATCACTCATAAAATAATCCAAGGCCAGTTTCTAAAGACAAATTGCCAAGGAATGTAAGAATAACAACCACAAAGCCTTTGTTAGCTATACCAAACATTTAGGTGGCAACTTCCAAATATGCTGTCAGCTACTGACAAATGTCAAGAAATACACTGAACCAACTTACATTGCCCACATCCTGAGGGACAGGTTCAATGCAAACTCCACCACCATCACCCCCAAAAGGGCCTGTATCCATCTCAGAAGAATGTAGAGCCCCAGACTTCATGGACATGCAGGTAAAGACAGCCCTCTACAAAGCTAAGAACACAGAATCAGTGGGATAGGATGGTGTTCCAGGCTGCGTCTTACACCAGCCCCAAAAGGAACTACACCCTCACCTACATTCACTGTCCAGACTCAACCTTACTACAGGCTATGTACCCAAAGAATGGCATACACCAACAGTCATCCAGCTCCACAAAGGGGGGTGTCACAACAGAACCTGGAAACCATAGCCCTATAGGTCTACTCAGCCTGGCCTGCAAAGCTATGGAGCAAATTATCATGGAACCCATAAACAGAGACATTGGGGACATCCAGACACTGGACTCTACCAAATTTGGCTTTGTTAAAGGCAGATCCTGCCTCCTGAACCTAGTTGACTCATTTGAAACAGTTACCAAGGATATAGATGGAGGTGAAAGTAGTCCACACAGCCCACCTGGACCTCATTAAGGACTTTTGACAACATTCCCCACTCTGTCATCATGGACAAGCTTACCAGCTTGAACATTAACAGCTATGTCACAGGATGGGTGGGCAACTGGCTCACAGATCAAACACACAAGTTAAGAGTTGCAGGTGCCATGTCCGACTGTAAACCAGTCATAAATGGCATCCCACGGGTCTTGGTCCTGGGACACCACCTGCTCAGTAGATACTGCTCAGAGGTACAGGCAAGCATGGGAGGAGTATGGCTGAACAGGTTTGCAGATGACTGCTAACTGTGGTCCATAATCGACTCTACAGCTGACACAGACATCCTCCAGAAGAGTCTTACAGAGAAAGATACCTGGTGTCAAAACAATGCCCTCAAGCAGAATGCCAAAGAATGCATAGTCATCCCCTTTGGATAAAACAAAGTGCACACAAATTACCACATAGGTGGTAATCCAGTATGTACGGATAAAGTAATTATAGCCCTGGGGACCCAGGTAGATAGTAAACTCTCCTTTGATGATCACATGGCCAAAGTGTTTAGAAATTCCTTCTATGTAGCCCACCTAATGTCACCTAATGTAACCCACTTTGTCTAGTCTGATGATGTCACCATCCTACAAATATACCTGTGGAAAGGAAAGCTCACAGTAATGTCTATAGTGCATCGTGTAAATGCATATTTCTCTGGTATCATAAAGTAGTTAGGTAGGAGTTTGAATCCTGCACTTGACAACTGTGTGTGTGTGATCTCCTTTGAGAGGCGCAGCCTTTTTGGAGACTACTAAAACACTTTAAAAGTGGTATACTTATCTTTGTCAAATCTGATGATGTTACCATCCTACAAATACCTGTGGAAAGGAAAACTTCCTGTAATGTGTATAGCATGTTGTGATAATGCGTACTTTTCTAGTATCATAAAGTAATTAGGTAGGGGTTTGAATCCTGCACTTGACAAGTGTGTTTGTGTGTGATCTCCTTGGAGAGGAGCAACCTTTTTGGAGAGTAGTAAAACACCTTAAAAGTGGTATACTTATCTTTGTCAAGTCTGATGATGTCACCATCCTACAAATATACCTGTGGAAAGGAAAACTTTCAGTAATGTGTTTAGCACCTTGTGTTAATGTGTACTGCTTTATTATCATAAAGTAGTTAGGTAGGGGGTTGAATCCAGCACTTGGTGTGTGTGTGCTCTATGTGTGAGACACTGTTGGTCAACGTGTTGTGGGTTTTGCTTTTACTACTGTATGACATATCAGTATGACAACAGTATGTGGATTTCACATGTCAGGTAGCTGTGTGGCAAATACATATACGTACATGTGACCTCAATTATTTCATAGGTGGGAACCCTGCTTTCTCCATGAACACATCTGTCATCTTTGCCAGAGTGTGCTGCCACTTTCCAGACCTTAGGTCACATCTGCATGCTTGTGACAAGCCCAGCCACTGCAGTGATCCCTGGCCTAGGTCATCCGTGTCACACACACTCATTATGGTTTCTATTGAATAGTGTGAGTGAGGGTTTATGGCTGAGGTATATTTCAGACCTGTGCAAATGCAGCAAAGTTTGTCAATGATGGCCATTCATTATAGGTGTACAACAACCTTTGTGGATATGCATACAGACCCCTTATTGCTTATGTGATCCACCGAGGGATTTCAAAATACCTTTGGAAATGTCATTACCAAAGGAGAGATGATGTAACACTTAGCTACATGTACACATCGTTACCTGTTCAACATGTTGGTGGCTACTAACTATGTGGTACTGTGGGGATACTATGTTTTGTAAAGGTGGATGACTATGCTTTAGTTGGCTTATAGCTTTACAGCATGGGTTTGACAACAGGTATCTGTCTGTATGATACCCTTGTGGAGGATGTGTGTGTCATCTGGAGAATGCATTATAGGCCACAGTATGCACTTCCAGATGTGGACGGACATATCCATACTGTGATTGCTTGTACCCAAGAGAGCTATAGGAGTGGTCTCAGGAATGGGTGCAGGTGAATACCACTGGTTACTGGCATAGTATAGTACCTGAAGGATCCAAATGTTACTGTGTGTCCTACATCTGTGTGTCAGTTGTCAAGACATCATCTAATGATTGTTTATGGTCAGGCTGTTGAGGTTATGTATACTACCAGAATGCAAAACAATGACAGATAGTAACAGTATCACCCACAGCACAGTGTGTAGTACAATGCATACTGGCCACCAATAGAAACTATGGAGTGTTACTGTGTAATACAGGGCATGTCACCCTGCCCATGTGTCCACTATGCATGCACATGCAGACAGTGCACCTCCACCATGTTCACAAATGTACACCTGCAAATCTGTGCTACACACATCCCACACATACTGTCCACTCTATAACACATGCTGCCAATACTACACACATCAGCCAAGTGGCACGTGGGCTGACAATACACTATTGGAACTAACACTGGTGTCAACAATACTACACTGACAATCATAGCTTTAATGCATCATGCCTGTTCAGCTACACCTTAAAGGGTATCATTACACTTTACTGCTGGCAACATGCCAACATTGCTATACTGCTATAAAGTCACTCTGTGCATCAGCATCATGGTAGTCTGTTCCTGCATCAATGTTACAGATGACAGGAGGTGGCACAGGTTTCATCATATGCACAGGGTGTGTTGTTGGTTTGCCAGAGGCCTACATTGAGCCATACAATCAACATGTACGTGTGTGTGTGTGTGTGTGTGTGTGTGTGTGTGTGTGTGTGTGTGTGTGTGTGTGTGTGTGTGTGTCTGGCCAAGAGTACTGCTATGGGCCAATGTTGATGTAATGTGTGCGGGTATGTGTTAGCCCTAGGTGTCTGGTTTATGTGTGTGTGTGTGTGTGTGTCTGCATGCACACAGTTCCACCATGTGGCTGCCATATATGGGAATTTGTGGGACAGCCACAGACTGTACCTGCCAGGCTTTACAGATCACCATCTCTGGCCACGGATATGGTACCTGTGCCTGGCAGGTGTGCTACTGACAGTATCAGGTACTAAGCCAGACTGGGTACTATCCTCAGAGGTGGACAGATGTACACTGGACCCAGGGCCCTGCTGGGACCGTCCAGAATCACGTGCATGTGGTCTTCTAGGACAGTCTATGGACAGCCCACACCCATTGCTGGAGCTGGTACTGGCACTACGGGAGCGGCTGTGACTTGAGGGACATCCGCGGTGACTGCCAGCTGCTGATGTTGCTGGCATACATCCATGTCGACGTCTCAACCATCCTGCACTGTCCTGACACATGGACATGACATTGCGGAGGACATCTAATGTCTCACCCCAACGTCTATCAGTGACCTCAGTGTAATTACGGATGGCACCTGCTAGGTCACGGATACTGTCACTTGCAGTGGTGTTATGTGCCCTCTGTGCCCTTAGTCCCTGTCTGGTGTACCGTTCCATACATGCCTGTGCCTCCATGACAGCCTGGAACATGTGTGAGGTTGTAAGACCTGTGGCATGTCTGCCAGGGGCATGATGAGCAGCAGTGCTCTGACGAGAACCCCTGGACATCTGCCTATGTGGTACCGTTCCAGACATCTGGGTATGGCTGCTGTGTCAGAATGCATGTGCCATAGATACCACACTGTCCTGGCCAATGACGACTGTACACTGTCCCTCAGCTAAGGGCATTGGTGATGGATGTATTGGCAGTATGACTGTGTGCATGAATGGGGTGGACACTTGTGTACTGTCGATTGGTGGCCCAATGACAGACCCTGGCAAACATGCCTGTGCCTCAACACACCTATCCTCATTATCACTATTTGGCTCAGTGACATCAGGTCACACAAATACACTCCTCACTAAAGCAGACACACACACACACTCACACACACACACACACACACACACACACACACACACACACACACACACACACGCACCACTAGCAATCCAGAGCATGCTCAATAGCAGCTGATGATGGGGTACAGTATCACAAGCCAAACAGTCATATCACACATGTCAGCATGCAGGACGTGTGTTGCTCAACAGCATGCAGTGCGAGTGTAGACAGCCCTTGCTAATAACAGTATACATGGCTTTGATGCATGTGTGTTGTTGTTCAGTGATTGGCCTCACCCTGGAACACAATGTGTACATGGACACAACATTGCTGTGCAAGTATTAAAATCTCTGCAATGTCCTGTGCACCATCACTCACAGGTATACATACCATGGCTGGATGTGTATCTGTGTGTCACATAGATATCCATTTCTGATTAGAGCATCTGTGTCTTTAGCAGATAATTGTGGACACAGGTTTAGCACATGCATGCTGTGTATACACACAGGATGAGTGGTGCATGTATACCTGATGGAATACCATTGCTCAACATAGCTATTGTACAGTGGTTATGGTGAGTGTAGGACATATTGTGGACATGCCAGTGCCAGCCATGACATGACATGCTACAACACGACTGCAACATTAAACATCACACATACCCAATGTGTGTCATGTGACCTATACACTCACTAGCATTACAAGACATATATGTGCCACTTTGTACAAATAGTGATTGCTATGCATATTGTGTATAGGTGCATATGTTTGCACACACACAACATTGAGGTGCATAGCAATGAATGCTATGTGTAGTACTGTGGTTACTGTAACTGGATGGGGTGTAGTACCACGAGCCATCATCATGCAGCATCATGTGGTCAATCAAGGCTACTAATGTGTGCCAGACCGGCACCTAGCATGCTGTACCTGAACTGCAGTACCATGGCTACATTCACCATTTCACAGCCAGTTGTTACATGGGTTTGTAAGGTGCCCAATAGGGAGCATTGCCTAACATGAATGTGTTATGTGTTGAAGAGTGTCGCACAGCCCCATGATAGGCCTCTACCCCTCAGGTATATTATGTGTGCTGTGTGGATGACATTTGGGATACTGGAGTGTGACCTTACAGCGGGTGTCTGAATACGCCATGTGTAGCATATTAACGTGTACTGCTTATGACAAAGTTGTGTATGTTGTGTGCATGTATATGGATTCTGCTTATCCAATGTCCACTGCAGTGTTGCCACAATTGTGTGTGATGCTCTGTGTATTGCATGTGTTTGAGGCAGCTACTCACGTTACTGAGATGTGCATAGTCTCACAGCAAACATGCACAGCATGCATTATGTGTAGGTGTGTTACGTGTACATGGCATGCACCTCACCTATGACATGCACATTTAATTTGCAATATTAAATGTAGAACACACTCACCAGCATGGGTCTGCTGCCTTGCTGTCACACCAGAGGGACCTACAAGGATATGAGACAGTTTGTCAGTGGCAACAACTGTGGCATTGCTACTGTGGGTTTGCAATCTTACAGTAGTACAACGGTTGACAGTCCCAGGCCTACAGATTATGTTAAAAATTATCAATATTGCACAACACCAGGCTCCACATCTTCTAACTACACAGTACACATCTCACATATGCATGATCTACCAATATTGGTAACAGTAGTCTACAGATATGCCATGTTACCTGCACACTCCGTGTCAACTCGCTTGGTGGCTCCGGCCTCCATGATGATACATGTTTGCTGCTGTTGTTGTTGGCTAGGAGCCACCAGGCTCAGGAGCAGCTCATCCACTCTGGTGAGGGGGGGATGGATGGCTACCCCACCACCTGTGGCAAGCTGTTGTCTATGGACATCAGACGCACGCTGCCGGACATTTTTAAGTAAATCAATGCAGTGATGGTGTACCTGCTCATAGGTCTGGTTATACATGCCTATGTCATTTACCCTACAGACAACATCTTGCCACAGTGCAGTCTGCTCATGCTGGTCCTGGCTGGTTCTTGAGAACAGCAGGGTGTAGTGCTGAACCAGGCTGGTTGCTATTTGTTCATCCTCTGCTAGGCTATAAGTAGGGTTGCGATGGTGAGCCATGACCCTGGAAAACAATGAAACAATATGTGTGAGCAAATCATGTGGCACACTTAACATTCTAAAGTACAGATATCACTGAACTGACATATATAGCAACCTATTGGCTGTCAGAGGATACACACTTTCAATACCACATATCAGCATTCAACCCACAACTGCCTGACAGTGCCTGTCATGCTCTATATATCAAACCATGTTCTGCACAGCAACAAAGAGAAACCAGTATGTAAGACTATACAACAGTACATGGCACACTGTATGCGACACAATGCACCACCTAGCCACAGGAGGTATATATCAAGCTAATGCATAAAGAAATATGTCATCCATTGCAATTATTGTAATGTCCAGTTACAGTATTACCAATATACCACACTAGTTGTTGATGGCAAACCCCTGCCTAACATATGTACACATTCATTAATATAGGTGGCATACTGCTGTACTAGACTATACATGTTGCTAGATACGCACTTATATCCTGTAACACACATATGACCGAGGGCATGTTACAGGCATGCCCACACACACATCAGACATACATACAAGACACAAAGGTATGGCAACCCAGATGAGCTTTACCTGTGTACCATACAGTACTGTGTGTCAGTACTTACAAAACCTTATGCCTGAGGTATGTAATCTGTGAGGACTACAGGGAACACACAAAACAGTGGTTCCAAGCAATGTGGACATACACCATACTGTGCTGTTTGGGCTTACAGCTTCAGGTAGTACTACAGTTCATACGGGATTTGGATTCACCAGCAGTACCAATCAATAAGCATACATGTACTGCTTTAGCCTACAATGGCACACCCCAGTCGACACCAAGGGACTACGTCAGACCATATGCCATACTGCTTTTTCTGCCTAGCAATAGCATACACATCTTTTGCTGGGATCAGAGCTAGGACACAAAATACCATCACAGAAACAGTTTCTCACTAAGCTATCACACATATATAGAACTTTGTCACATTCACCATCACACTCAGTCAACTTCACATACCAATTATTGCAACAAGTACATGTGGGTGTGTATCGGTTCATAGGTAGGTAATAGGCTATTGGCTCTAAGGCCTATAGAAGCCTAGCCATATGCTACCCTGGCCTTTGACACACCTGTAATTTAATTTCACGTGCCCCTGTCAAGCAGAGCCACAGAGGTGATTCCCGGGGTGTATTTCCTATCTCCCATCCAATCATCAGGATTATTCATGATGACTGCTAATGAGGAGCTTTGTTTGCTATTGATAAGTGGTTTGTTCCAGAGTATGGGATGTCTCTGAGATAGGAATCTATCCCTCCAGCATGTTCTGTTTATTGAGGTGACAAGGTTTAGGTCCCTAGAGCATGTAGCTCATAGGGATCATGATCTGTTTATGTGGAGCATGTCCAACAGCTCTGGGTTTGACATAGCTTTGTATGTTAAGCAGAGGTCACCTCTGGGTAGGCGGTATGCGAGACAGTCTAGCTGTGGTTTTATGGGACGGTCTGCATAGGGCATCTGTTTGAGGCTGGTATTACTCGTTGTGTGGTATGTCTGTGGCCTTTCCAGCTGCTGTAGATGTCTTGTGAGATACATACCAAATGGGGCATTGTACTCTATAATGGGTTTTATGACTGATGAGCAGAGGGGAACACTGACCTATATTTTCCTGGATGACACACGTTATGTGATGAGGTGTGCCATGTAGACAGATTACATGACTAGTGTGGCACAGTGATTATCACAGGGGAGACTACTGTCCACCTGTGTCCCATGGTCTCTTTTCACACTTTCGGTGTTAAGTAGACTACCACCTATGTGGTAGTTCATGGGTACAGAGTTTTTGCCAGAAGGGATGCCAATGCAGTTTCAACATTGAGCTTGAGTTCATGCATTTGTCACCAGGCATCTGTCACAGTAAATATGACCCTGTCTCTCTCTCTCTCCCTATATATATACATATATATATATATATATATATATATATATATATATATATATATATATATATATATATATATATACACACACACACACACACACACACACACACACACACACACACATACATATAAACATCCATTGGTGTACATATAGATATACATACAGGCACATATACAGTCCACCGTTCATGGTGGGAATATCAATTATGCAAAGGTTGTGAGGTATACAGTTATGTAATAATATTGCACAGTCTTGTGCGGAATGCATTGAAGGTGTTGTCAGCCCATGTAGCTTTAGCAGGCCTCACTGGCTGCAACACTGCAAACCTGACAAATCATACCCACAGCGTTTAACCACCACATGTCATATACCAGCACTGTATGCTGTCTTGTTTGCCACACACTACAACCTACATAGAAATATGCACATAACAACCTTCACCAACATATATATGTCCACCCTTCACAAACAGTTGCAGTATGTCCCTTGCTCTATGCACATGTACAGATGCTAATATATCTGACACAGAAAGATCTCTCCGTATGTGTGTGCCATACACACACACACGGTCCACACTGTTGTAAGTCCGTGGACCTCACGGCTGACCTGTTGGGTCTTGCTGCAACATGAACAGGTGTCACATGTGAGCACACAGTAATATTAGAGGGTGTATATATAGCTGCAAATGCTAGATTAGCATACTACCCTGGTATAGCAGTTGCCAATGCTAAGCTACACGTTAATATGACTATCATGCATTTGTTACTCTGTCACATCCATGTTTATATAGCTGTATGCGCTACTTCCCCAAACAGCCATTGTACACACTACTGTACAGAACACAGATAACTGAGCTACATATGTCACAGTTATATCCCACTGCACACAGCTACACAGTGATTTGTCCATGGCAGTAGTTATGCAGGGCATCTGTGCATAGATATGTACTGCTGCCACATATGGATGATTCAAAGTATGCAGAGTACTCTTCAAAAACATCTACTACATGCCAGTAAATACATATCTGTTACATACCTTTCCTTTGTATGTGTTTGTATTTTTCTGTTCTGTGTGTCTTTTTGTGTTTGTTTTTTTTTTCTGTTGCTGTTGATGTTGATGTAGATGTTGGTGTCTGTCTATCTGTCTGTCTGTCTCTGTCTCTCTCTCTCTCTCTCTCTCCATAACAGCAATGGAATGATTGCATATGTGGACAGCAAGTACAGCCTGCTTTTATAGGTATCTGCACATGTGCATGTGATGGCCTCTGCACCAGTTGGTGGCCACCATTTGGTAATTGCATGCAGCCTGCTGTGTGGTGATTGCAGTACTCATTGTCATAGCAACCCAATGCTATAAATTGCTAAGTCAGGTAGGTGTAGCCCTTTCACCTTTCCAAAGTAGGACCCATGCTTGTTTGCTGTGGACACCATTGTGTAAGTCAGAAGGTTGGTATACTTCTTATATCTGAAGCTAGGAGTGTAGCCAGTGATTTGAATGTTGTACTCAGACCTGAATGTTGCCACTTCCAGTACACAGTTGTTAGTGTAGAATTGTACTCACCCCTACAAATGCTAACACAAGATACATGGGAGTATGTAGTTTCTTTTCTACTTATACAATTAGCTGCCATACATAAGTAGTTGTTGAGATGTATTCATTTCGCACATGAACTGTTTGTGAACTGCTATACTGTGAATATTAATTTACTCACTTCTGCACAGTTTCTAATTTTTATTGTTAACATTAGCACAGGATGCTCAAGAAAACTGGACAATTCCAGTACTGAGTATGCCTACCTACATCCTTGGTGGACCCTGAACACACAGGTATTTTGTACATTTGGGTAGGGATTGTCCTGCTATGATACTGTGTGGATGTTGTAAAGTGCTTCTGTAACATTATTTACTGCTAGAATGGATGGTTCTGTTATCACAGTCATGTAATGCAATTCCACAACAACTGCTGTTAAAGTTCCACAGAACAGGTTTTGTGTTACGGCATTCCTATCTTTCCTTTACATTCACTCATTCTGATGCATGATATATTTATTTCAGCAACAACCTGCTGTATATCTACTGTGGCTTAGTGGTACTTCATGCAATCTAGTGTGTCCAAGGTCCGTGGTTCGAGACTGACAGAGGTGTTTTATTTTGCTGCTGAGCAGAACAAGGGCCCTGACATGCAGGGTGACTAAGGCACTTTTAAGCAGTTGTAAGCGGGTTTGCGCGGGTTTGCACGAAGCTTAGCAATACTTAGCAAAGCACACACAAGTGCACACTCGCGCAAACCCGCTAACTACTGCTTAAAAGTGCTTACTCCCGCTAACCCCTGCGCTCATTTCTTTGAAAGAAAAGAAAATACGGAGATAGGAAAGTGGTGAAAAAGGGGCTCAAAGAGGGAAAGACAGTGGGGAAAACAGCTCGGGATGTGCAGGATGGGTGTAGAGAAGGTCCATAGCTGCCCATTTCTTTAACAGCAACAGCTGTGCATATGCTAGAAATTTGGAGGGAAATATGAAACCTTCCACCCCTGAGAGAGGGGTGAGGACAACAAAGTATGTTGTACTGCCAATTAAATATCAGTTTATGTGTCCAGTGGACATGTATGCAAAATGGGCAGCTATGTATGGGGCGTCATTTTTTTTTGGGAGCAGATTGCCATTTTTTTTTCAGGTGAGAGTGGAATGTGGGGTAGGGGAAGTGGGTATATTTGGGAATGTAGGTTGGGGAGGTAAACAGACAAGACAAACAAGACACATACAGGGGAGGAATATGACACATGTGGTGGGTGAACACCATTGATGGGGAAGGATGTTTGGAAATCGTAAGCCCATGAGCCCACAAATGGCAACAGTGGAACAGAGATCCCCACCCATGAGCAGTCACCACTGCACCTTCACAGCCCAGAGGGTGGCTGTGCTGGGGGCTGTGTAGGAGGGGCAGGCTCACCCGTGAGTCACTCCACACATGCCTCAAGCTGGTGTAGAGGATCAGTGACTGAACGCTCGATCTCCCTACGCACCATAGCCCGGACCGTTCGGTGGTGATAGGTGGCCCTCCTCCGGCCACGCTTGCACGGGGGGACGAGCCCCATCCCCTGCAGCACTTCCACCTGAAGGTGGCACAGGGCCAATGGAGGAGGAGGTCCCGGGCTGGGCACCGGACCTGCTGGTGCCAGGTGCCATCACCAGCTGAGGTGGGACAGGTGGGTCCGTTGGGACTGGCCTTCCCATACGTTCCATGTTTAGGAGGATGTAACGACAATATGGGTTGTTAACAGCCAACAGCATTCCAAATTAGTTGTAACAGCATCCAGTAGTATTCCCATTAACCCAACACAACAGAGTTCCAACAGTTGAAAAGCAAGCATAACATATGCATATATAGAACAACAGTGGACATTCCAACAGCATGCAGGATTGATTGGTGGTAACAGGCCACCAAGATTGTGGTATTAGAACAGGACACATGCATCAAAGTAAATGCAGATATTTATAAACCAATAGGACATATGTCCCAACAAATGTTTTGAGATTAGACATACCCATTGACGTGTGGAATTGCATTGTTGATGCACATACAGTAGGGTGTAAAAAGATACCTCCATTAACAACTTATATGTACTTATAGTTTACACTACATTCCTATTGACTGCAGGTATATAT
This sequence comes from Protopterus annectens, assembly GCF_019279795.1. Lineage (NCBI taxonomy): Eukaryota > Metazoa > Chordata > Ceratodontiformes > Protopteridae > Protopterus > Protopterus annectens. Next base: position 30,432,137 of record NC_056733.1, on the reverse strand, counting down.
CCCCTACATGTATTATTTCACTAGGCAATGTCCGTTAAATTGTGAAATGGGTTTTGCTAGTTCTTTATATACCTGACCTGTATCTGACATACAGACTGTCCAGGATGCAGATGTTACTGCTACGTATTTATATATTTTATTTATAATTATATATCTACATATCTGGATGTGTTCAGGTGACATTATCAATTATATTTTAACAGCCCCCTACATTTCTAGCAGCACACTGACATTTCTGGGGAACACAATAACAAGCTACTCATGTGCCAGATTAACCTATAAATGCCAGCCATTAACCAACAGTTGAGGACTGTATATATGCTTAACAGCTACTGGCACTCCCTTCATCCACTTTATATGGGCCTACCCAAGTGTGGGTTGACAGTGCTTAATACAACAGTACTATTTCTATAATGCAAGAGTACAACAACATATCGAAGAAAGTGACACGGACACACTCCAGGAATTATACCTTTATTAATTACATTACACACGTTTCTAGAGGCTCTCTCATTTATTTGATATTACAGTGCATGCAGAAGACTTATTCAAGACGTATTATACCTTTATTAAAGGGTTACAACATGCTTTTTCATGCTCTCTCACTTATTTTATATAACAATACATGCAGAATAATTACTAACCTGCCTGGTGGTGCAGCCTTAGCAGCCTATCTGCATAGTCTTGCTTATTCGCAGCACAGACACCTGCAGCTGTGAAGTAAATGAAGTGATATTGAGACATATACCTATCCATAATATAGACTACTATAGCAATTCTTACATACTTCATTCCATGGCTACCTACTCAGTAGTGGGGCATTTTCCATCCCACGGGCCTCCTGTATCCACTGGTTTAGTTGGTCCTCCTTGCATCTCTTTAGGTCTGAGTAGTGGTGTCTGACCTGATCACCAGTCCGAGGGACGTCTGTGGCACTAGTGAGATCATGTGCTAGACGGTTCCAGGCTTCTTCTTTGTATTCAGTGCCCTAGAACTGGCCCTGCAGGAGTCTGTCATCATGATTAGGGACGAGGAGCCAAACCATCACTTTTGACTCCTCAATGCCCCACCGTTGTGCTTGAAAGTGAGAGCCCTCTCCAACACCAGCCATGCTGCCTGCAGATGGGAGCTACAACCAGTTATGGCAAGTATTCCTGCCTATGAGGCTTAAATATGCCTCATTTCCCGCACTTATTTGTGATTGGCCAGTTTTGAAAAATCTCAGCTGAAAGCACACCTGCTTAGCACTGGGTAAACTTTCATTAATATGTATGTGTGTGTTGAAAGTGCATGCATATCAAAAGCTGTCATGGCTTAGTGGTTCAGTATTGTGATTATGGTGCACAGTATCCCGGGTTTGAGGCCTGTCATTGCTTTTTATTTTATTACTGGCCTGACCAGCTAGGAGGTGTGGCTGCGTTTAGCCGACTTTGCTCACCTTTGCCCAACGTTGCTCTACGTTGCTCTATGGTGCTCTACGTTGCCCGACGTTGCCTGACGTTGCGCTAGTTAGCGTGGTGCGCAGCTACGCGCAAACATGTTTTGTTTGCGCTAGTTGGGGTGATGCGCAGCTCCGCACAAAGCCATTGCGCTAGTTAAAGCAGTGCTAAGCTATGAGCAATTATACTTAAATGTGCTTAATACTGGTAAACTTTGCTTAGCAGTGCTTCACATTGCTTAAGATACGTTACTTATGCATTCATCAGTATGCATAACCATTTCACCTTCTTATATATATATAAAATATCGTTCACTACTACATAGGCCATTTCAATGCTTTTTACTAAAATTTAAAAGATAAATGTCAGGAATTATTTTTCTATACAGATTTCCTACAGAAAATAGAAAGGGAAGTGGTGGGATTTGAACTGGGAATGCCTCCTCTTTGTGCAAAGGCTCTACCACTATGCTATTGCTATTTGGCTTAATTTGCATATAAGTTCTTATTATCCTCTTCGATCTCGAAACTGCTAACCATAGCTAAGCAATAGTCAAACCCACACAAACACACGCAAATACAGGCAGCTATTTTAGGAATAATAAAAAAAAATTTAAGTTTTACATTTTATAATTGTACAGGGGTTTAGAATGTGGGGGAGTGTAGTGTTGGGTATGTACACATTTGAGTGGACTCGCTCATGTCAGTTGACATTTGCCGATTGAAGGACTTGCAGGGGTGTGGATGTTTGGAAGGCTCGGCAGTCCGACCCACCCCCTGCACTCGTGCATGCTCTGTGTTAGCCTTAGAGTTGAGTCAGGGTGCCCTCATGAATATGCATGGTGCGCTGACGTCTTCCTCTTAGGCTGCAGTTTCTGTGTAAGACTTATTTAGTCTTACACAGAGGATTGGCGAATCCCGGCCTATGTCTGTAAATCACAAATATAGAACTGCGTGAGTACACTTACAACTACTTGTTTATATATTTATTCAGAAAGCAAGAAAATAAGTTTGCATTTTTATAGTATAATTTAATATTGCATTAACTTAGGTAGTAGTAAATTACATGCAGGCAGTTTGTGTAGGCCAGGAAATATTTATTAACATAGTAATTGTATAAGAAAATGATTTCTTCCATAATTATAACTGCACATTTAAGATGGATGAAGTCAGTTAGGCACCACACCTTTGTCAGAGTTGAAGTTGGGGGGTGGGGGTTACAGTGTCAAGTGAATGTCTACCACATACTTTAGTGAAAAAATGACCAATATTATGACCTTTTACTTCAGAATGCATTTTTAAATCACTACCATATATGCTTAGAATTGTTAAGGAAGAAAACTGTCAAAGCACATGCTTTAAACAGCTAAGGAAATGGAAACGTCCATGACTAGCTTCATTGATATGTGTGTCTGCACTTTCTGTCTGAACACAATTCACAGACTGTTACAAGAAAAGCATAATATTTAAAAAATATATTCCAGTACAAGTATATCTGTGTTTATAACTTACAATAAAGAGAAGATTAGCAATGTATGAGAATTCAGATAACTTATTTCAACAAAATCATACTAAGAAAATATTACAGTGCATGTAATGTCTTAGGAATAATACTCATATAATTAATTTTAAGGGAAAAAGTGAAATACAGGTAAACAAGAACTGTCTTTTGTCTTGTCTTTATAGCTGAAGAACAAATCTCCTTTAACAGGCGAAAGAAGTAGAGGCAAATAATGGTTAAATACACTGGTAAGCCTGAATTGTGTGTTTACTGATTTCATTAATATATGAAGGAAAATAATTAATACAAATAGTAAACAAAGCACTAGATTGCATTCAGTACATTACTGCAAGTAAGAGTGAAATACATCAGTATATAAGTGCAGTATGTCTGCATTTAACTAATTCTATTACTGTATATAAAGCAATAATTAATACAAACAGTAAGTAAAGCAATAGAGTACATTTAGTATGTTACTACAAGCAAGAATGAGACAGTCTCACCAGCCCCATCTGCAAGGCCATGGGAAGGATCTAGGGACCCAAGTAGATAGTCAGCTTTCCTTTGATAACCATGTTGCCAAGGTGGTTAGAAAATCCTTCTATGTGACCCATCTGATCACAAAAGGGTTCGCATCAAGATCTAAGGATGTAGTGGTGCCCCTCTACTCTTCCCTCATCAGACCCATTATTGAGCACAATGCACCAACTGGAATGTACCTGGCTAGGCATCTCCAGCAGCTGGAGAGACCACAGAGGTACCTCACTAAGAGGATTACTGGCCTCAAACAGTTGCCCTATGCAGCACGATTGAAAAAACTAAGGCTGTTCTCTGTTGCATACCGCTTTCTCAGAGGCGATCTCTGTCTAACATACAGAGCCATGTCCAACCCAGAACTGTTGAACATGCTCCATCTTAGCAAAACAAAATCTACTTGAGCTACATGCTCTAGGGATATAAACCTCAGCACAACAATGAATAGAATATGCTGGAGGGATAGATTCCCTTCGCAAACACTTCCCTTGCTATGGAACAAGGTCCTGATCTACATAAGACAGAGCCCCTCACTATCACTCTTCAAGAGGAATCTTGATGAGTGGATGGGTAACAGAAAGTTCTCACCAGGGATCATACCAACAGCTCTACTAGATAGGGGCCAAGAGTACTAGCTGCTAGATCAAGGTCCTAGGGGACTAACCAAAGGGGCGATGAATACTGCGCAATGTGGCTGGGCTAATATATGCCTTTGGGCAGATAGCCCAGTACCTACCTATGAACCTATGAACCTATGGACAGTATTGACAAGGACATATGCAGCCTTCAAACTCTAGACCAACCCAGGTTAGCTTCCTTAAGGGTAGATTGTGCTTATTGAACCTGGTAGACTTCTTTGAGAAAGTCACCAAAGCCCTGGATGAAGGTAAGACAGTGCATACTGCCTGCCTGGACCTAGCCAAAGCCTTTGACTTGGGTATTATTGAAACTTTCCCAGATAGGTGTTAACCCTTACATCACTAGATGGGTAGCTAATTGGCTCAGTAACAGAACACATACTGTCAAAGTTGGTGACTCCACCTCTACCAGTAGACCAGTCACCAGTGGCATACTGCAAGGATCTGCACTGGGCCCTTTACTATTTGGAATCTATTTGTCAGACGTCCGGGCTAAAGTAGAGGGCCTTTGACTTATTAAGTTCCCTGATGATTGTAAACTAGGTGTAACAAAAGGAGATACTGCCAGCACAGCTAGCTGGAATTTTGTAAATAATTATGTCATTGGTGAATATCAAAATGATTTATACAAGATGTTTGTGTTCCAAATGTATTAGAACTGTTTGTCATGTGTATATCAAACTGCTTGTACAGACATATGTGTTGAAAAGGTATTTGCAAAGTGCTGTTTGAAATGTAGCCACAGTGTGCCCTACTGGAAGAGAAAAGGAATGTACATGCACTATTGTAACTGTTTAAATGTATATGCTTAATAGAGGAAACTGGAGGGTTAACCTCGGTCCCGCAGACTTTAGAAAAATATCAGCTTACCTTGACCTGGCCAAGGCTTTTGACACAGTCCCCCACTCGTGCATCTTCGAAAAACTAACACTACCTGGTGTTAATCCCTATCTAGTCAGATGGGTGGCCAACTGGCTCACAGATAGGGCCCAGGAAGTCAAAATAGGTGCCACCACCTCAAACAACAGACTTGTCACTAGTGGTGTTCCTCAGGGATCTGTCCTGGGACCCCTACTATTTAGCATATACTTCTCAGAGGTCCAGTCAAAGACAAAAGGCATGTGGCTGACCACGTTTGTGGATGACTGTAAGTTGGGTGCTGTCAATGACTCCTCAGTTGATGTTAATATACTGCAAGAGGGTGTCACAGCTACAAATAACTGGTGCCAAAGTCATGGCCTTATGTTAAATGCAAAAAAAAATGTATTATCGTACCATTTGGCAAAAACATGCCCTACTGATTACCACATCAAGGGCAACCCCCTAAGCACACAACCTGTGGTGAGCGACCTGGATACTCAGGTTGACAACAATCTCACAATCGACCATCATGTAGTGGCTGTGGTCAAAAAAGCATTTTACTTGGTTAATCTGGTAAGTAAAGGGATTACATCCAAAAAAAAGGAGGTTATCACCTCTCTGTAGTCCTCTCTTATTAAACATATGATTAAGTATAATGCCCCATTTGGTATGTACCTCTCCAAACACCTGAACCAACTGGAAATGCCACAGAAATACCTTACAAAGAGAATCTATGGCCTCCAACACATATTCTATGTGGACAGGCTTAAATCACTATCACTCTACTCTGTATCATACAGATTGTTGAGAGGTGATCTGGGCCTCACCTAAAAGGCAATATTGGACCCTGCCCTACTAGAGATACTCCATATCCATAAGTCTATCCCCTTATGCATTACCCGCTCAATAAGCCTAAATCTAATATGCGATATCAACAAAATCTGCTGGAGAAATAGGTTTGTCTCCCAGAGGCTGCGCCGTCTCTGGAATAGACTTCCCATACATGTCAAACAGAGTACCTCACTGTCCCTCTTTAAATGCAATCTTGATGAGTGGATGGGAAACCATGAATTTGTCCCAGGACTTCCACCTTTGTCTCTCATTGATAGGGGCAACAGAGCCTGACCGAGGTTTCTTTTTTGGGATAAACTCTTGGCTAGTCATGTAAGGGACTCAGGGCCATTAGTCTAGTAACCTCCTATGATCCTATGCTCTTATGAAATTATAGGTTATGCAATAAAGAGACTATTTCTCATGTTTTCAATGCAGCTAGAGACACAAAGTCTGTACTAGGAAGCTTTCTGTATTGTCCTTGGAGTGAACTAATTGCTACTTTTGAAGCATGAAGGAATGCAATTTTTTATGACTTCCAGCATCTGCCAAAGATCAGTGCAAAAGTATTTGTCTGTATATTTTACAGGTAGATGCTAAATTCTGCCAGCTTCAAGCAATGGGGGGTTTGGCCTGGGAACTAGAATTCAGATGACAATAAATGATGTCATTCTCCAAGCTATCCCAGCAGTAATATTTTACATATTAATTTGAGAAGTCTCTTAGTGAGACAGAGCATTCTATATTCTGTATTGGACCTGGCAATAAGAAGACCCATTTACCACACATCTGCCTTGCTCTAATAGTAAGTTACTAGGGAATAGTATAATTTCTCTTAGATTCAGTCAGGGATATAGTACAACTTAGTTAAGATGTTTTTCTTTATTTGTGTGAGCCTGTATTGCAATGTTATTTTAAATATTTCCTGTGAACTCTGATGCAACTGTGAATATATTTTTAGTATTGTCTTGTTCTTTTATTATTTATTATTAAAATATATTTACAGCTTTCATTGTGACTCATCTGTGTAGAGATATTTAAGCTTTGAGAGTACATGCATATTTATTTGGTGACACTGTGCGGACCATTCCTAATTGACTTGCTCTCGGTCAAACTACCATGTGTATTAGTATTAATCTTACACGAAAGATTGTACACCCTTTGTTAAGGGCCTTAAAGTAGCTAATAAGGAGTGACTGATGGCAGTGGGACCTACCTTATGGTTTGGGCAGAAGGGGGCATAGCTAGTAAACCTGAGCTAGCCTTTCCCCCAGGTGTGTGTTTGTGTAAATCAAACCTCAAAGAGTGTGTGTGTCACCTACATGGGCAGGGACATGATGCACTGGCTAGACAGAGAGGGTGCTGGAGGTCTTGGCTTGGTCACTTAGGTGAGATCTCAACAATTTAGCTGTGCCAGGAGAAGTCTTATTGGGGATCTGGAGGAAGAGGGAGAAACCAGTCCTGGACTGACTATAGTCTTTGTGTGCTCTTAAGGGAAATTGCACTTGATGCAGAGAGCTGCATTGGGTAATACTGTGTGTGTACTTGTCATCCAGTGGTGAGAATTGAGGCTCCTTGATTTCTGGTCCAGTGGAGGGTTGTCACACTAGGCGTAATCTTTGAATCCCCAATGATGTGAACATATTACATGAGGGGCTACCACAAACGCATGACTGGTGCCAAAGTCACAGTCTAAAACTAAATGCACAAAAATGCACTATAATCTCATTTGGCATAGTAGAATTCACCAATAATTATAATACTGACAGCACCCCAATACGTTCAAACCCAGGAGTGTGAGATCTGGAACACAGGTCGATAGCAATCAGATCTTTTACCACTAAATTTCTAGACTTCCCATACATGCCAGAGTACCTCACTGTCCCTCTTTAAATGCAATCTTGATGAGTGGATGGGAAACCATGAATTTGTCCCAGGACTTCCACCTTTGTCTCTCATTGATAGGGGCAACAGAACCTGACCGAGGTTTCTTTTTTGGGATAAACTCTTGGCTAGGCATGTAAGGGACCCAGGGCCATTAGTCTAGTAACCTCCTATGATCCTATGCTCCTATGAAATTATAGGTTATGCAATAAAGAGACTATTTCTCATGTTTTCAATGCAGCTAGAGACACAAAGTATGTACTAGGAAGCTTTCTGTATTGTCCTTGGAGTGAACTAATTGCTACTTTTGAAGCATGATGGAATGCAATTTTTTATGACTTCCAGCATCTGCCAAAGTTCAGTGCAAAAGTATTTGTCTGTATATTTTACAGGTAGATGATACATGCTGCCAGCTTCTAGCAATGGGGGTTTTGGCCTTTGAACTAGAATTCAGATGACAATAAATGATGTCATTCTCCAAGCTATCCCAGCAGTAATATTTTACATATTAATTTGAGAAGTCTCTTAGTGAGACAGAGCATTCTGTATTCTGTCTTGGACCTGACAATAAGAAGACCCATTCACCACACATCTGCCTTGCTCTAATAGTAAGTTACTAGGGAATAGTATAATTTCTCTTAGATTCAGTCAGGGATATAGTACACCTTAGTTAAGATGTTTTTCTTTATTTGTGTGAGCCTGTATTGCAATGTTATTTTAAATATTTCCTGTGAACTCTGATGCAACTGTGAATATATATTTAGTATTGTCTTGTTCTTTTATTATTTATTATTAAAATATATTTACAGCTTTCATTGTGACTCATCTGTGTAGAGGTATTTAAGCTTTGAGAGTACATGCATATTTATTTGGTGACACTGTGCGGACCATTCCTAATTGACTTGCTCTCGGTCAAACTACCATTTGTATTAGTATTAATCTTACACGGAAAGATTGTACACCCTTTGTTAAGGGCCTTAAAGTAGCTAATAAGGAGTGACTGATGGCAGTGGAACCTACCTTATGGTTTGGGCAGAAGGGGGCATAGCTAGTAAACCTGAGCTAGCCTTTCCCTCAGGTGTGTGTTTGTGTAAATCAAACCTCAAAGAGTGTGTGTGTGTCACCTACTTGGGCAGGGACATGATGCACTGGCTAGACAGAGAGGGTGCTGGAGGTCTTGGCTTGGTCACTCAGGTGAGATCTCAACAATTTAGCTGTGCCAGAGGAAGTCTTATTGAGGACCTGGAGGAAGAGGGAGAATCCAGCCCTGGACTGACTATAGTCTTTGTGTGCTCTTAAGGGAAATTGCACTTGATGCAGAGAGCTGCATTGGGTAATACTGTGTGTGTACTTGTCATCCAGTGGTGAGAATTGAGGCTCCTTGATTTCTGGTCCAGTGGAGGGTTGTCACACTAGACATAATCATTGAGTCCTCAATGATGTGAACATATTACATGAGGGGCTACCACAAACATATGACTGGTTCCAAAGTCACAGTCTAAAACTAAATGCACAAAAAATGCACTATTATCTCATTTGGCATAGTAGAATTCACCAGTAATTATAATACTGACAGCACCCCAATACGTTCAAACCCAGGAGTGTGAGATCTGGAACACAGGTCGACAGCAATCAGATCTTTTACCACTAAATTTCCATAGTGGTAAGGAAAGCCTTCTACATTGTCCTTCTCATAAGTAAAGGCATCACATCCAAGTCTAAAGATGTTATAACCTACTTTATTCAGCCCTAATCAGACCATTAATAGAGTACAATGCTCCCTTCTGCATCTATCTCACCAGACACCTGCAGCAACTGGAGAAACCACAGAGGTTTCTCACTAAGAAGGCACAGGGCCACCAAACCATGACCTACCTAGATAGACTGAAAGCTCTTTCACTGTAATCTGTATCATATAGGCTGTTGAGAGGCAACTTGTGTGTAGCCTACAGGGCAGTCTCTGACCCTGACCTGATGGAAATGCTCCACATCCACAAATCAAATGGCACTAGAGTCACTTGCTCTAGGGATCTCAACTTTGCCAGTGACATTAACAGAACATGCTAGAGAGACAGGTATGTCTCCCAGAGATTGCTGGTGGAATAAACTTCCAATCCATGTGAAGCAGAATTGCTCAATATCCCTGTTCAAGTGGAACCTGGACAAATGGATGGGTGACAACAAATTCACCCCAGGAGTGACAGTCATGTCCCTCATGGACAGGGTAGTTGGTGGTGATCTGTGAAGTACATCCATCTATCCAAGGACAATTGGAGCAACTTGAAATTAACATGGCTAGACTTATAAAGGCTCTAGGGCTGCTAGCCTCATAACCTCCTATAAACCTATGTGCCAGTATATAAGTGCCGTATTCTGTCTTTAAGTTCATTTTATAAGATGTAAATATTTATAAAGGTTGTTTTGCAGTGCAATATTCAGGCACAAATATGATCATTATGATTGTGTAGTAGACTGCAAAATGTAAACCCCACCACTACTTGATAGCAAACACTGCCCTGCCAACTAAGCATAAGCACTTCCCATACAGTTTAATCCAAAACATGCATAAGCTCTTTCCATACATTCTGTTTTACTTCAATAAAGATTTATAACATAACAATCCTTTAAAGTGAAAAACTGAATGCTATATAACATGAGATATGAATTGTTTGAGTGTATTTTTTCTTTTGCCTGTCTCTCTCTTTCTCCCCCATTTTTCTGTTTTTTTTTATTATTTTTATTAAGCATTCCTTTGTCTTTTATTATTTTCTTGCTTTCCCATTCATTATAATTTTTCTTACAGATTCAAAATCCCTTGGTGTGACCCTTGCACATACCTTCCAGTTTAGGGAACGTTCACCCTTTGCCCATCTGGGGATGTCCTTGCAGGGTTGTGGTGGTGGCACTGGTCCTGCTGGCACTCCAGCAATTGGAAGCTTGGCAATCCTCACTGAATGGAGTTTCAAGATTTGATTGAGGACATGCTGTAGCAGGTAGTAAATAGATGGATTCACCCTGTTTAAGCCTCACTTCTGCATGTTCAAGACATGTTGTCCCATCTGGTGCCAGCCACCACACCACCAGGGGCCCCAAACCCCTCAATATCACCACCATCTGGCAGTGGAAACATTTGCAATTCTGTGGTCTGGGACTCCCGCTGGAACTTCTTCAGTCTTTCTTCCCTTATCCTTTCTCCAGTACCATCTTTTCACCCAAACTACACAATTATATTAAAAAATGAAAAACTAGGATGGTCTATATACCACCAAAAACATTGTGTACCTTGCCTCCCACTTGTTCTAACAGAACACTGCTGATGTGTTCATTCTGTGTCTCCTTCTTTGTGTCCCCCCTTTTTTCAGTCTTTGCTATCTCCCCCTTTCCATTCTTTAATGGCACCATCAGGATGTCCACATAAGGATACCCCTATATAAAACATTTTTAACCACTTTATTTTTTAAAATGTTAATAGTAAAAGCTGTGCAATCCACCACTTGCCTTAAGTTTTTCATATGTGACTGAGCATAGCCACATCGTCTGCAGTATCTGACAACATACAAAGTAAAGCCTATAACTTCCTTGTAGTACTTCATATGTACTTATTGCTTTAATTTAGGTATTTTATGCTTTTTCCTTAAAAGGGCATGCTTTTTAAAATGTTCCAAAAAAGCCACCAACTCACTGGAATACAAGCGGCAAAACACTTTAATAAAAAAATAGTAAAAATATATAAAACATGTGAGCACTTTCACAGAGTCCTCTCTGTTTCCTCAGACATACTAGAGTAACTGCTGCTTTTGTTTAAATAATGATACATCTGTGTCAAATCCAATCTTTTACAGTTTTTACATACATTTTTAGTCCATTATTTATATGATTTGATTGTTTATATAGTGTATGTCTTTTTAATTTTTATTTTCAAGATACTGTCAACTGATTGGATTTGACACAGATGTATCATTATTTAAACAAGAGCAACAGTTACTGTAGTATGTCTGAGGAAGCAGAGAGGACTGTGTGAAAGCGCTCACATGTTTTATATATTTTTACTATTTTTTATTAAAGTGTTGTTTTGCCATGTGTATTCCAACGAGTTGGTGGCTTTTTTGGACCATTATACTTTTATTGTCGGTTACTTTATCCAGATAAAGGGAATTTGTGTTTGATGTTTTTTTTAAAATGCCTTCAAGATTCTTATTCAGAGCAAATACTCTGTGCTTAGCTTATTTGCATATATGCTTAGAAGTGCTTCTTGCAAATAACTGCAACTCCCAAACCATGAATAACATCCTAACTTTAATACCATCTCTTTGATGGGTCATCTGAGTCTATGATTATCCACTGAAAAATTAATTTTTTCAGTGTTAGTAAAATAGGTAGGTAGAGTGGTCTCCATAAGCACATGCCTTGTAGCCCCCATGCCCATCACGCACCAAACTGCATTGTCATACATATCCATGACACCCCAAAAACAGGCTTAAACAGTCCAGCCATAGCCTTCCAAATGTGGGCATGTTGATAATATCCTCTCTCATGTGTTCCCTCAGCTGCCTAACCACCATCCCCAGACCAGGGCAGCCAGGCAACAGTGCATCTCTGCTTCACTGAGAATGGTGTTATCTCTTGGAGGGAAATTACCATTAAAGGGTTCCAACTCAACTGCAGACATCTTAAAAAATAGCTAGTACATCACATACATACATGCACACTGGAATATAAGAAGATATAAGAAATGAAGCAGTGACTGACATACTGAAAACTGTACATCTCAAAATAGCTATCATCATCCCAGAACGCTGTGTGTCAAATTAAAAAAATAAGTCTTATTTCATTTAGCATACAAACAATACAAACAATTTCTGAAAATAAATTCATCATAACAATAATGAAACTAAAACATCTTATAGGTTATAATCTTCCAGTTATATTATATATTAGACATGCAAACATTTATATATTTTACCTGCAGTAAGTATGCCACATAACTATGTTATATAACAGAATGTCTCAATGACACGAGACTGCTTTCTTTTGTTAGCTGACTGCAGAAAATAGGACTGTATGCCAAAATGTGAAATGTTCTTTAGTAAATCTATCCTACATGCAAATGGTTTAAACTGTGGATATCTAAGGTTAGCTAATACTTCATCATCTCATGGTACAGTATTTCAGATAATAAATGAAATAATCTTATGTATTTGAATAATAAGAGTATCGATGGCAGAAAAACATTACAAGATCTTACCCAGAGGCCCTCCAGTTCTGAGCGTCTCTATAGGATGTGAATATTAACTAAATACAGGATTTTACATCAGCTTTTCATGCATAGTCAGCAAACATCATGCATAATAAATGCTTAGAATTGCATTTTGTAATGGTGATCGCTTTAATTTAGACAAAATAAGCATCAAAATTTCTTCATGATTCAGAAAAATGTTGACAGCTAACAGGAGACATTTATAACTAAGTACATACCAATGATGCAGTCATGACTGACATTTAATAGTCAGTTTTGGTAGCAAATTGGTATATTTCATAGTCACTGGAAATACTTTTCTGTATTTAAACCCCAGTAATGGTTGAAATGACTTCTCTGTCAAAGCATCATCTTCCTTATTGATAGAGATGAATGTTCTAGTGCAGAAACCTTGTTGATGATATATCTGTAACATAACTGTGAAGGAAAACAATTTGGTCAGTCAGTAGAGTAGATGCTTTCCACCACATTGTCATCTGAGAGGACCAATCCATCAACCAGTGCTGATAGATAGACATTTTATGCCCTGTCATTCAGAGTATGCACAGACTGATGACAGTCAAGGAACCACTATTAAGTTGGGGGGACGCAGAGTAGGAAGCATCAATGACCAGGGGTCATTAGTCAAATAAAGTTTTTACACCTGACAAGGCAATTTGTACTGATTAAAATCATGTATCTGTATGGGTCCACTTCTTAATTTCAAAAGATCAAAATCTCGGGTTTCATAATATCGAACACAGAATCTCGAGCTTCTGAAATCTTGAAATTAAGAAATAAAAGAAAATAAAAAATGACAACTGTAAAGACCATGTTATAGCAGGGGTGCAAGCCCCCCTGCACCCCCACACCCCCTGCAACTTAAATATACTAGCAGTGAGATTGCGCTACAGTGATGAGAATGATAATATTCCCGGTCTGCACTGTATAGTACTGTACATTACCTCTTCACTGTGCAGCGGTCTCGGATTTACTATATTTAGGTTGCAGGGGGTTTAGTAGGTGCAGGGGTCTTGCCCCCCTGCAAAAGCATACTTTTAGCAGTTGTCATTTTTTTTTCTTAATTTTGAGATTTCAGAACCTTGAGATTCTGGGTTCATTATTAATGAATCTCAAGATTCTGATCTTTCAAAATTAAGAAGTGGACCCCTCTGTATAAATAGGTTTTGAATAATGTGGCCTATAACAAGGTTGCTCTATATAATACAGTGGCTCATATATTTTAAATCACAACTTGAATTGCCTGATATAATTTTTGTTGTATTACAGGATCATAAGATCATAGGATCACTGGAACTACAAGCCTTGCTAATACCCAATCTCATGATGTAACACTCGCACACATTTCCACAAGGGGAAAACATGTCAAGCCAAAAATGAATTGGTGCATACTCATCCAGTCTTTGAGGTGAATTTTTAAATATGTGAGGGCCTTACTCTGTTGTACATGTAAAGACAAGTTAGCGTGGTATGAAGTGAGCAGCTGATGTGGGTGCAAGCTGTTTGTAGGCAAGTTCAGCACTTAAGAAGAAATGCCAATTAATTCCCACAAGTCAGTGTTGCTTGATTGGTTGAATATGAGTGCAGCATTGGAAGTCATTTAACTAGCTGATAAAATTATTTGCTTTGAGTCTGGCAAGGAAGAAGTGTACCCCATCACTACAGTGCAGAGAACGTTACCCATTTACTTATTATTTTCTCTTTTTAACTCTGGAGGACTTTTGTTGTTTTGGTCTTCAACTTTGCTTGGGATGACACCAATTAGGCAGCTACTAATTGGTACCAGGGTACCAGCTGACCTAGCTGTAGTTCAAAAAAATTGTTCTAAAGATGGAATAAACATTGGGTAATATATTTCTTCCTCCAGAATATTTTATTTATATGTTGGTGCAGATTTAAATCCTTAGCTGGATGTGTGCAGAGCAGTTTGTCTTGTGGAGCTGCAAGAGATCATGAAAAGTTTGTTTTAATTGTGCAGGATCTCCATGCAGGAATCTGTAAGAGACAGAATACAGGGATATGCCATCCCAGTGATGCAAGAGGTAGTGTGATCTCCTTTGGTTCAGGAAAACCAGAAAGCTATGTGTTCTTTTCCCCCTCAATATGACTGGATTGGTGATTTTACAGTGTAGTATTAGGGGGAAGGGATGCACTCCTGAGTATGTCATCCTTTGAATATGACATTAAACTAGGGTCTGCTATGCTTACACTGGTGGTAGCTCATTTGGATGTAAAAGATCCTGTGGCACTGATCAAAAAGTGTAGGGGAAGTTCTTTGATGCTCTGAGTTGGGACTGGGGGAGTTAGCATAATGGGTGAGGTGTTTTCCTCACTGACAGAAGGTACAGGGATTCATTCTCATCTTTAAAGGCAATTGCCTAGGTTTAAAATTGTCCAAAAGGGCAGCTAGCCTAGTAACTACTTATGAACCAATGAACAAATTTCCTCTAGTGAAAGAAATACCATATAGGGATTTCCCTGAAAGGAGATTATTACCCTAGTGAGACTAACCCCATCAATAAAGCATAAATAAGACAAATAAATATGGCTTCAACCTATCTTAGAAGCCATAGATTTTTCTAGAATATGGCTTCAAGCTATCTTAGAAGCCATAGATTTTTCTAGATGTGTGATGTATCTGGGTAGGTACATGCCAAAGAAGGCATTGTACTCAATAAATTAATTTGCAACTCTCCAGTCAAGGAGGAGATTGTCCCATTGCAGTCATCATTGATTAGACTGGTTATTGAATACAGTGCTCCCTTTGGGATGTACCTCAAACATATCAAATAACTAGAAAGATCCCATAGGTTCCCACATATGCTTTGAAGCACTGTATCTTTAACTCAGTGTCTTACAAACTCCTGATGGGAGATCTATGCTGTACCTTAAGAGCTATTAGGGACCTAGTGGTCTAGGATCTTTTCAATCTCCACATATCAAATTGTCCCACAAATAACAGAACAGAGGTTCTACATTTTCATCCTCAAATAAATAAAACAGGGTGGTGAGGTACACTTATTACACAGCACCTTCCTCCCTTTTGGAATAAACTCCCACTGGAAATTAAACCATGTGATACGTTATCTTCCTTTAAATGGGGACCAGGTAATTTGATGGATATTCACAAATTCACCACTAGCTTTACTTGCCTGGTCCTCCTCAAAAGAGGAGTTTTGGTCTGAGGAAGGTTACTGGCAAGGAGCACATGATCACAAGAGTCGATTGCCTGTCTTTTCTATGAGCATAGGATCTTATGATTCTATTATTTATTTAGAACAAATTATAACAAATGACTTGCTTTTCCAGAATTTATTGGATAAGTATAATAAGATATTTGTGGATATTGATAGAATTTCACTTCATATTAAAGCACGCAAAGAAAAAAACTTGAGCGAGATAGGCTTGAATATTTATTTTTTATTTATTTATTTTACATTTGTTTACCGGGCTAGTCTAACTGGATATATTTCCATTTTCAGTAGAGGCCCGGGGAGGAAAGCTCT
The DNA here is from genome assembly GCF_019279795.1 of Protopterus annectens. Classification (NCBI taxonomy): domain Eukaryota; kingdom Metazoa; phylum Chordata; order Ceratodontiformes; family Protopteridae; genus Protopterus; species Protopterus annectens. The sequence continues at coordinate 30,415,687 of NC_056733.1, read as the reverse complement.
AATAGTAGCACAAAAAAAATTCTAAAAATTTTATCACACAATAAAAGAAAAGATGTCAAAATACAAAGAAGTAATCTTAAAATGAATAACATTATACTAAGAAACATTGACATACAGGATAAGACAAGTCATTTTACAATATGATACATGAGGTGATTTACAGTACATTAAAAGATTGAATTCATACAGTAAGTTATTTTAATTTTACTAGTGACAGTTACTGCTTCCAGAGGGGTAAGCAGTATTGTTCTGGTAAGAAGAGGCAATATAGAGATAAAAGCAGTGAAAGCAGAAGGTTAGTCAGGGTTGCTGCAAGGGCATAACCAATGTGTTTTGAGGTATCTTTTGAGCTTTTGCTTAAAGAGCGGAAGGGAAGGTAGTAAAGTTAGTTCAGTTGGTAGAAGGTTCCATTTTTTTTCCAGCAGTGTTGGAGAATAGGTAGTCACCTGCCAAGTTGTTGGACTTGATTGTGCTAGCTAGAAGTTTGCTAGAAGAGCGCAGGGAATTAAGATTTTTCTAGGGGATAATGAGGTTAGAGAGTATAGGAGTGTGGTTTGGTTGGTAAAATATCTTGTGGGCAATGGTAAGTTGGGAAAATATCACAATGTTTTGTAGTTCAAGCCAGCCGAGCTGCTGTAGATTCTGACAGTGGTGAGTTCTAAATTGATTACCAGTGGCAAATCTGGTAATGTTATTGTAGGAGTTAGCTAGTTTGAGAAGATTATTTTTTTATGTTAGTATATATGGGTGAAGCGTAAAGAAGAGTTGAGATTAAATGAGAGTGGGCAATTGTGGTTCTAGCTATTGCAGTTAAGAAGGGTTTGATTCTATATAAGGAGCCCATTTTTCTGTTTACTGTTTTAATAGTGTTATTTATATGGCTATCAAAATTGAGGTTATTGTCAATTGTGATTCCTAACAGTTTGGTGGTGCAGTCAGGTGATATAAGGGTGCCGTTATTGGATTTGACTGAGAAATCTATAGGGGAGGACTTACTGGTAGGTGTAAAGAGTAAGAGCTTAGTTTTTTTGGCATTCAAAAGGAGGCAATTTTTCAAGAACCATGCCTCTACTGTGTTAAATACCTTCTGAGTCAGAGATTGTAGTTCTGATGTGGAGTTAGCTGAACATATGACCGTAGAATCGTCTGCATGCAGGTGGCTTGAGGAATTGCTACATAAAGGTCATTGATGAATAGTGAGAAAAGAAGAGGTCCTAGAATGGAGCCCTGAGGGACTCCAAAGGTGACTGACAGGTAGGAGGATAGACTATTGTGCCAGGGAACTGCTTGTTGCCCATTGCTAAGGTAGGACTTGAACCATTGAAGAGCCTGGGTGTCAAGAGAAAGGGATTCAAGGGTATTTATAAGCATGGGGTGGTTTACTATGTTAAAAACTTTTGAAGAGTGCTGATGAGAGGATGTTTTTATTACAGTTTCTATTGATGGACTCAGTGAATGATAAGAGAGCAGTGGTGGTACTATGAAATGGCCTAAAGCCATGCTGGCAGTTAGCTAGTATGTTGTGTTGAGTTAAGTGGTATAATAGCTGATGGTGAATACATTTTTCCATAACTTTTGCTAAGGGTGATAAAAGGGCTATAGGCCTGTAGTTGAAATAATCATTAGAGTTACCACCTTTGTATAGGGGGATAATGTGGGAGATTTTCCAGATGTCTGGGATGGTTCCCTCTTTAATGGTTTTGTTTATAAGGATAGATATAGGATAGGCAACTGCTTTGGCTGCTTTTTGCAGGTATTCAGATGGTAAATGGTCAGCAGAAGGAGTACAAGGCTTAAGTTTTTGGATGATTTTGTAGATGACAGTGGTAGAGATGGGTTGCAATTGGAATGTTGGGAGAGTACCAGGTATAGAGGTAGGGAGACTTGAGTTGTCTGTGGATAGCTGACTGGCTAGAGATTGTATGGTCTCTGTGAAGAAGGTATTGAAGGCACTGGCAGTTTGATGGGGGGTATTATGATCAGTCCCTATTGGGGTTGGTGTACTAGAGTGCCCCCCTAGTGGGGTTGGTGTACTAGAATATCAAAAGTGGTGTGCCTATCCCACACCTAGCAATCGAGTGGAGAGTTACAATGGAGTAGGGGAGAATAATCAACATGGTACATCCCATAATGTAAATTGTAATGAAAAAGAAGTTATCTCTTTAGAGCAGGTTTCTTTAAGGCACACACAGAGATTGAGGAACTGGAATGTATCACAGTAGGTAGCATAGAATCAACGGAGATTCAAATGGACACCTCACTTTCAGCATGGTGGTTTGAGGAGACTGTTTGGAGCAACAGTGAACTAAATAGTTCACCCTTTGGTTTACAGCAAAATAGTGGTGATGGACCTACAATTACAACTAACAATAGAGGTGACTTTAATATATTTAACTAGACAGAGACTGTATATGGTGTGGATTATTGTGATTTATTGTGTTAAGGCTTCGCATTTGTTCCATTGTCCACCGTTAATATTGAAAATGTTATTGTTGATTTTAAAAATGTTTTTGAGAAAACTGAATTTGAAGTTTCTTTTTCAGAAATAAAATATCTTTTTAGACAATGGATTGTGTAGAAAAAAAACTTGTTCAACCCCCCCCCCCCCATTACCGCTTATATTATTTGAAACACTTTATGAGTTTTACTTCAAGAATTGACTAAGGATTTAGAACAACACAATTTGGTTAAGACAGAATACCAGTTACTTAAGAGTTTAAGTAATGATAGAAATATAAGGGTGAAGAAGTCTGATAAGGGTGGGGGGTGGGGTTGTGATAATGAGCAAAACTGATTATTGTAACAAAATGAACCTGTTATTATTTGATGCTGATTTTTATAAGCAGCCTTCACTAAATGAGGTCAATATTTCCTATGCATGCATAGATTATTTGTTAAAAGATATTTTTGACCAGGGCTCAATTACTTATGACTTTTTGTTGTTTTGGAGTAACAAATATCCAACAGTGCCTTATATTTTTGGGATACCAAAGATACATAAGTTTATTGTAGATCCACCTTTGAGACCATTTGTCAATGCAGGAAAAGCCAAAGTGCACCCGCTAGCTAGATATATTGATTATAGTTAAAAAAAAATGTCCAGATAGTTTTAATCATGATTGTAGAGAATCGTAGGGTTTTTTTAAGTAAATTAAGGTGTTTGGAATTCTTGATATTATTTTTTAACTGTTGATGTCATGAATGTCATGAATTTGTTTAATGTTATTCCACACGATTTGGGAATAGTTTACTTTCATGATTTTTTATTAACATCTGTTGATTATCATAATGATAAAATAAATGTTAAGACTACATTTATGGAAGTTATTTTAAAAAATAACTTTGTTTATTTTGAGGGCCAATATTTTCTCCAGAGATGAGGTGTTGCAATGGGGGCCACTTGTGACCCCATTTTTTCAAACATCATTATGTTGGAATGAGAAAAGAAATATTTATTCAATGCCTTCTCTCCTCCCCTGTGGGCTTTGTACATCCGTTTTTTGGATGACATTTTCATAGCATGGAATAAACCAGAAGAGGATATACCCAAATGTATTGACTATCTGAATAATGCAACAACTTTTTTAAAAATTACCTATATGAGTAGTAACTCTACCATTAATTATTTAGATGTGGAAATCACTAACAATTTTGGCAGTAGAAAATATGTTAGTAATATTTATAGAAACCCACTTACTCGAACAGCCTTCTACACAACACTAGTTGGCATTATGGTAACCAAATATGTGGTCTTGTTAAAGTGCAGTATATTAGGTTGACCTGAATGATCTCTGAGGATGATATTTGTTTGAAGGAAGGCACTAAGCTGGCACATATGCTGTATGCTAGGAAATACCCTGTCCCTTTGGTTCAGAATATTTTTAAGGAAGTGAAAAAGAAAAGGGATGATGGTATATATCAGCCACTTTTAAGGTATGGGCAAAATATTGAGTCTGACAGGGTGTTTACCCCTCAACACGACCATGTTGGTTTCACCAGCTCCTTTTTTACTACGTTTACTGTGGAATATTTGGACATTATGGCTATACTGAAAAAGAATTGAAACATTTTTTTCTTATTTTGATGGTGCCCTGGATTTATTAGATAAACAACCTAGAATTGTTTTTAAGAAAGCAAAGTCCATAAAATTACTTGGAACATAATGAGGATGCATTTTTGGCAACTAGTTCTAAAAAACTAGGAACTTTTAAATGTGGCGTGTGCCCCCAGTGCAAGTACATTTTAGTAAAGGATGCACTTAGTGTTAATGGGAGCTATGTAAATACTTCCTTTCATTGTACGTGCAATTCTGTGGGTTTAGTGTATATTGCACAATGTCAGGACTGTCCTTGTTTTTATGTGGGCAAGACTCAGGGGAAATGTAGAGACAGCATTTATGAACACATATATGACATCAGCCACAAGAAGCACAATAATGCTTTATACAAGCACATTTTAAATTTCTCCACTCATACGTTTTTATTTTATGGTGTTGAAATAATTTATAAAAATCCTAGAGGGGACCCTAGTTTGATTATATAGAGGCAAAAGAGGTAATATGTCAGATTAGGCACAACGTCCACATGCATCCTGGTTTGAATAATCAGTTATGTATTTCGAGTATTTTAAAATTGAGATCCTATAAAATATAGACTTTATATGTTTTATAATAAATTGGGATTTGTATATAAACTTCTACAGATATTGTATAGGTTGTATGGGTATATGTATATAATGTATCGCATTAGCATTTTTAGATACTGTATGAAATATGGAACCTTTTTATGAATGTGATTTTAGAGATGATGTACGTTTTTTAATTGATTGGGTAGGGCTGTATCATGTGATCCAATGAGCATAATATTTAAATGTGTTAGATGCTTAACTGATTAGATTCTGATGAAGTCCTAGATATATTCGGATGAAAGCGCTTAAGCGTTTATTTTTGAATAAAACTTCTTTTCCGTATTTATTGCATGGTTTTGTTCCTTTTCCACATTGGTGTTGTAAGTTTTCATTTGCACATTTTGTGGTTCTTGGTTTATCCTATAATTCTATTCAGGGTTGAAAACAGATGATGGGTATCAACTTTAGGTATGAATTTCTGACAACTGATGTTACATGGTGGATGAAGGAAAGGAAGTTCTTGAACAAGGTGCCAAGATCCCTGACTACAGTGTCAGTTTGGTCTTGAGTATTGGCTATACTGTAAATTACAGATGAGGGTTGTTTTCCAAATGTGACAATGCTGCATTCCTTTTTTTACATTTGCTCTCTCTCAATTCCACACAGCCTCAGACTGTTCCTTCCCCAAGTTCCTCTCATATATCCCTGAATTCTCCATGGCTCCTTTCTGACTACACTGTCAATGACCTTTCCTACACCCTACAACTCCTCAGATGTTCTTCTGATTTATTTACAAAATAAGCATGAGAGTGTGCATCACAAATCCTACCAGATGCAGATATGCTACATATACCGAATGACTACTGTCTGCCTGCATTCACTTTTACAAGAATATTACTAAATTAAGTAGACATTATCTTTCCATGCTGAGCACTCAGTTTTATGTTTTTTTCTGGCATTTATTAAGAATTAGATATGATACATTCTATAACTTTATAAATTAGGTAAGTTAGGCTGAGGGGTCTGTTGTCCCTTGGGTGTGTGTTAGGGTCTTCCTTGTGAGGAGGCATCACAGTTTCCATACCCCATGATATATCCTCTGGCTAAACTTAAATTAACCAAGCTGAAAAAGGATTGCATGAAGGCATGTTTGGTGCTATGTTTAAAGATATGTATAATGAATACAGATTATCTGTCTGTGTCCATAGAAAGGGTATTTTTAGGTTATAGCAGCATAATTAGGACATGTGTCGGGTGTAGGACACTCAGAGATTTTTGAATTTTGATGACTTTTTCAGTGGTAAAGAAAAATTAGCGAAACTGCCTTTTATGTAGCTAAAGCATTAACACCTTTAAAAAAATACACTGGGGAACATTTAAGTGGCCATCATAAACTACCCAGGGGACACCATGATCCTCCAAGAGGTCCTGTCCCAAACAAGTAGCTGGTGTCAAAAACATGGATTAAAACTAAATGCCAAGAAATGTATTAATCATATCATCCAGCAAGCATGACTCCCCTTGTAACTACAGTTGTAAGGAAGTCCTTTTTCATAGCACAACTTGTAGCTAAAGGCATTGCATGTAGGACCAGGGATGTAACCATTCCACTGTTCTTAACACTCCTCAGGCCAAACATTGAGTATGATTCCCCTTTTGGTATGTACTTGTCCAAACATGTCACAACTGGAATGACAACATAAAAAATATGTGGATCATCTCAAAAACCTTTTCCTTCTTCTCGGTATCATGTAGTCTACAAAGAGGCAACCTCTGCCTTGTGTATAGATCCTCAACAGGCACTATCCTGTCAGACATATTACACATTCGCAAGTCCAACATCTGCATAAACATTACCTCAAACAGGTATGTACCACATAGAATTCTGCTTCAGTGGAACCATCTTCCCCTCCACTCCACATAAAACAAAGAGCCTCCCTTACTCTATTCGAATGTAATTTGGAAGAATAGATTTTTAACTGCAAATTAACCCCCGATTTGGCATCCTTGTCCAACACAGATAGAGGCGATCTGTAAATGGCCTAACCTATACTTATTTTACACATCTCGGGGTTATCTTTACACAAAATATATCATCTAAAATTGACCATGGGAATGTAAGGCTAGGCTTCTTAAGATCCTCAAAGCCTAATAAGTTCCCATGAACCTGTGAACAAAGATTTGTGGTATGCATCAACTTTACAAGCAAAAACATCAGTCTCCTTGCTTTCATTCACAATAGTACTGAATGCATAAGACACAGATTCTGAGTCATGCTGCCGCTCAGTGGTAGGCCAGCACCAACATATTCCCAAGCTGTAGCACGTGAATCAGAATAGGGGTTCCAAAACAGAGTTTACACATCAAAAATGCCTAGCAAAATTAGCACACTGTGCAAAATATAATGCAAAATAAAGGAAATGCAGCAATACACAATGTAGTTATTGCATTACACATGCAGCTAGCATACACATTTTTGGAGAGGGTCAAATATACATTTTCATCACATATCATGTTACCAAACTGAGTTGTGCCCATCCTTTCAATTGGAGATGCTTACCCTTGATACTGCACTGCTGATGATTGATTGTTCTGTCTAGCCAATGTACATGCTAATAAATAAAGCACTGTTGTCTGATTTGTCGATTGTTTATGTCATTTTAGGATGCTGCCAGCACATGACAGACCTGTGTGTTGAGCAAGAGTCACCAAACATCTTGTCATGATAGTTTAAATAATCCTATAAAAAGGCATGATAGTCTTCTATGAAACCTAATAGTCTATGATAACATTTCAGAAGACAAACCATTATCTCAGTTTTCTCACCTCAAGGGTAATTAAAAGTGATTATTTCAACATTTAAATATTTAGGGACATTCCATTATGGAATACAAGTGTATTATTTTAACAACGGGTTTCCACTTTCTGTGCCTGTCATTTCCTGTAGAAAATCAAGTTTAAAAATTGCATTTTTTTATTTACAAATTGTATTAATTATTAATATTTTATGACTTCTGTGAAGATTCACATTTTACTTACCTCATAGAAACTCTTAAACAGTCAGGCTTCAATAAATCTACCTAGAATGCATTGTGATTAATATTTTATTAAAGTGATTTGAAGAGACATGTATATGTGGGAGGATTTTTTTTTCTGAAATCCTGTATGTCTCTTGACATTGTTGATGGGAGTGAAAATATAGCATTTCTAAGCATACTAAGGAACATGTTTCAAAGTACTGGTATAATACAGTAGCACAATTTAAATGATATCTCTATTAAGAATGGGGAAAACATCCAAAGAATGATTTGATTAATCATTTATCAAGCAATATTAGATTATCGTCCATGTCTTAAAATGCAAGTAGTTAGACTTGTTTATGTTAAGCATGCTGATATATTTATTTTTCTTAGAACGTATTTTAAAAACAAACACCACCTGCACAATAATAAAACATTATTTTGTTATGCAATTGTACACACAGTATTCATTATTATTTGGGTAGATAATACTGTGCTTTGAAGGGCAGGGCCTACATGAACAACTGGACAATGAACAATCATAGAGTATCCTTTATGAGGGTTGTGTGAAGATACCTTTCAGCAGAAAAATAAGACATCCAGCATACTCTTTGTCAAACAAATAAAAACTCATTACTTTCAAAAGGATTCAGATTACATATGCAGAAGAGTTTGGGTAGTAAAGTTCCCAAAACATGGCTTTTACATAAACTTGATTACAGATGCCCAAAAGAAAGAAAGAGAAAAACATTATTACATATGTGACAGTCTAGTGATAGAAATTGCATCACTTGATGTTATTTTAAATTAGTTATTATTGATGACTGAAGCCTCAGGATATAAATAAAACTTAACAAGAATTGAATCACCTTGATGTAGCTTCATCTGCCAGTTACAATTCACAAAGTCCAAATAATAGCCTCAAACCAACAAGAAAATAAAAGGCTCCAGTTCAGTACACATGCCAAAGTGGTTTGGCAGATTTTTTAAAGTCTGAGTAATAATCTCAGGCAACAAGAAGGAAAAAGCACAGCAATAACTATGCTGTAGTACATTCCTCTGCAGCTAGATATATTTCAACTACAAGCAGAAGGCATACTTAACTAATGATAATAAATATTTAGAACTACAAAGGTATGAAGAAAAAGAAGAAAACTAATACACTCAAAGGAAACAGTGTCAAAGATATGCAGAAAACACATCTTAGTCAATTCAAGCACTCCTGAAACAATGACAGACATACCATTAACAATATATTTCAGAAATGTACAGCATCTTCTTTAACTCGCAACCTGATAAACAACAGTAAACATAATTTTGTTTCTTCAGTAACCCTTTGAAATTCTGGGACTCACAACGCTGTTTTCGAGAACATAGAGACTGAAAGATTAAAACTTTTGACTTACATATATTACATCTGAGATTGCCATTTCACAGAATATTCCCTTTTTTGAGGTATGGCAATTTCAGAGTCAATAAATATAGGTTCAGGGGGTGTGAACTATTTGTCCCCACACTGGGTGATGCAGAGGGCCTTACCCTTGCAAAAACAAGTTCAAAGGAGAACAGCCATGTTCAGTATTGGCTCTTATCCTGTATTTCCAGTCTTTTCTTAATGTTTCAGGACTCAGCATTCCATTTCCCGATATTTCACAAGAAAGTCTGTTTCCCTACACATTATCACAGTACCCATATTCAATAACACATAACTGGTGACTCCTTTCACTCCCCAGCATTTGTATCTGATTATTCACTATTGCACTTAATAAAAAAATCACTATACCTCAAGTCCAAAGTCTTTTGCATAAACATGATTGTACCTGTAACCATGAACCTTGCACTAGTCACTCCTAAAACTCTACTCATATTAGGGCACCACTTGTTGACATTTACAACCTTATGCTTATGACTTACTCTAACCAACACAGCTTTAAGCATGGACTCATTTTTAACTACCTAACATCCTCACCCCTTATAATGCTGTCAACATTCAAGCTATCACAAGCCTTCATCTATTGACTAAAGTTCTGGAAAAATAATTTGTGGTCAAATTGCAAATTGCATTATCAGTAATGAAATCTCAACAGACAAACAGCACTTTTTTGTCCAAACCACAGTATGCTTTCCATTGTATATTCACTCAGTATCCAAATTTATAATAATGTAGGCAAAGGGTTGGTTATCAGTACTATTTTACTTGACATTAAATGTGTCTATAAGACAGTGGACCAGTGGACCATACCAGAAAACACACACACACACACATATATATATATATATATATATATATATATATATATATATATATATATATATATATATATATATATATATATATATATATATATATATATATATATATATATGGGTCTACTTCATAAGATCGACAGACCATTTGATTGACATTAATTTGGTCGACAACCAGTATTCAAAGCACTTAAAAGTGATTTTCCCCCCTCCCCAATGTTGTGCTACCCTGGAGTTGATATATATATATATATATATATATATATATATATATATATATATATATATATATATATATATAGATAGATAGATACATAGCCCCCCCCCCACCTATTTTCATTTAAAATGTGTAGTTTTTCTTGTATTTTCATGCTTTTAAGGGCATTAAGAATTAAAAGTAGGTGGTCATTTATTGTGAAATGTCTTTATTAGTATGATATAAAGAAATGATTTGTCTTGCTATTACATTGATCAGAATATTTTTAGACATTCTATTTTCTAATCAACAGGAACATAAATATTTTTAAAAGCTACATTATATGTTACATTATATTATGTTAACTTAGAAAAGATTAGAAAGCCCCCCCCCCCACCCTCAGTCATTAGCCTAGTAATAATCTATGAATCTATGAATCTATGAACTGTCATGGCTTCTCACCATGTATCAGTGATGTTTGGAAAGTCTTACATTCGTACGGCTTATGCCAAATACCTCAGGGAAAGTCAATGCTTTTGATAGGTCTAGAAAGACAGCTGAGACAAGATTACTTAGGTTTTGTTGCTGATTGACAAAACTGGAAAAACTGATGAGGGAAGTAGTGGTGCTATGGTGTGGGTGGAGTCCATGTTGTGTTTTGGCAAGAAGGTTGCTGGCTAAATGGTAGTTTAGTATCTGGGAATGAATACATTCTTCCAATATTTTAGACAATGAGGAGAGTTTGGCTATTGGTCAATAGTTGGATAATTCAGCTGAGGTACCACCTTTATGTAATGGAATTATGTGAGAGATTTTCCAGAGGTGAAGGCACTGATTGTTCAGCTATGGATCTGTTAATTGGAATAAAGACAGGGTATCCTATGTCTTTGGCAGCAATCTGTAGGTATTAAGCCCTTAAGATTCTGTTGAGAGATGCTATAATGCCAAAATGTGTTGAATGAGACATGTAGCATCATCCCAAAGTAAGTGCAATGTGTACCCTAATAAGAATTTATGTACAGTAATGATGTGCCAGTATCAGGCTGAGCAATGACTTATTACCAGATGTGGCATTTATGTGCTTCTGGATACAGATTCATGGGCAAAGATCAAATGATGGTTAATATGGAAGACAAGCCACTAGGAGTGAAGCCATATGTTAACTAGTATTATTATAGGGATGTTTACTGATGATGCTTTTCTGTCATTTGAGTTTCAAACAATTGTGTTTCAGTCTTCTGTAGTCTGGGTATTTATCTTTCATAATTTGTAATTCAGTCTTCAGACCTATATGGATTAGAAAACAGCAACTATATGGACTTTGAGGAAAATCTAAGGTCAGTTTGAAAATATTGTACGTGGTACAGGAGAACCAGAGGTAGTAAGGAAATAGAATCTGTGTCTCTGGTAAAAGTTCAATGTGAAAATCTTTTCCATTTATCCTAATAAGTTATAAATAGTGGAAAATTCTTGGCAGGAAGATATGACCAAACCACCACAGATGAATATTTTCTATACCTAGCAAGTTATGGAAGTCCAAAGACTAAGCTGGCAGCTGGAGGGACAGGTGATCCGATTGTATTTTCCCATATGGGCAATTCAACCAGCATTTGTGGGGCAACAGTTTAAACAGAAGGCCGAGTTTAAACTGCTGAAGTATTGGAAACCAAACCAAATCTGCCCAATTCTTTACAAATCAGATAGGATTACTGTCACCTTTAGTCTATGGCTTTGAGAACAGTCATTCTTTTTAGTAGAACCAAGAGAAAGGAATACATGGTAGACAGATATTTGTCAATATGTCACAGCTTTTACCACTGAACAAATTAAGAAGCTATACTTTTAACATTTAGCATTTATCGTGAGGCAGAAGCACACAGGAGATGGATTGACTCCACCTCTGTTCTGATACTAAAGGACTTAAGAACAAGTTGCAAGGCATCAACATGTACAACAATTTATCAGACAGATGGATTTCCCTGGAATAAGGTTGATATCACAGTTTCATTATTCATGAAATTCCACTCACTGATTTTGTTGACCTTGAACAAAGGATTAGAAGTATTTTCTTGGTTATTGACTTACCTCATTACTGCCATGTTATCCAACTGAATGGATATGTGATCTCAAGGAACATAGAGGGAAAGGATGATCCTGATATGATGTTTCTCTCCCTGATTGCTGCAGACAGTGTCCTCCCTTTACCATGGAGGAAATATCTGTTGTCAGTATAGTTTTGCGATGTGGAATACCAAAAGGTTTGCCAATAAACAGACTGGCATGGAAAACTCACTATCTTAGATGTCTCTTATACAATTTTGAAATCTTGACTGATATCCTCATATGATTTGAGATTTGCAGCCACTAATCTTTAAGGGTCCACTGTAGAAATCTCACATGCTGTTTCTTGTGTATAACTATCAGTAATAACGTTGCCATTAACTCATTCACTCTAGTGGAGCTCTTTTAAGTTTGTACTCTAACTTCTAATGGGTATAGCCTGATAGCCTTTAAAAAACAGAAACTTATCATGTCACAGTTAAAGCAAATGTTCATTATCTCCAGAATCATAAGTGCTACTAGAAAACTGTAAACGGCAAACTATTCAGCAGCGAGAAATCTTTACAGTGGTTGCATTTATTCAATTTAGGTATTAAATTAGCTTTATAAATTACAATAAACACAGTAAATAATATTTTTGTAAGGATGTATAAACAGCTTATGATATCTTGATAACCATCCAAGCAACACACATGCTACCAGCAGCATTTTTTATACTGCTGAGAGATTTCACATTAATCTAAGCACTTTTGTCTGTGTCACTTGATTGCTGAGATACTTAGTGAAGTATGAAAATTATTACAACACAAATAAATAGTAAACTAATAATAGTATCTATTTAGCCTCAAAAAAGAGGTAAAATATCAATACAGCTGTGCCTACCATAATGGAACTTTTAAGAGGAAGTCTTCTAATACCTGGTATATAGCATGGCTTTAGAATTAATATTATTGCAAATATGAGAAAACAATATTTGATGTCTTGAGGCATCAGTAGGGTGTAACTACAGAAGCACCAGTGGGTGTCATATACTGAGAGCTATGAATAAAAAGCTGACAAAGGCAGACTTACTGAAAACAAATGCTGAGCCATATAAAGAACACTACCCTCACTAGAAGGGAAAAGTGTGTAACATGTCAAGCCATTAAGGAAATTGTCTATGAAAAGAGCCAGAGTAGCATTAGAAGGTAGTTTATAACAAAGTGTGAGGTATGCACCCTGGATTCCCTGCACTATATGAGCATATTTCAGCTTTTGGCCACACAGACACAGTCATCTAATTAGGGAAACAATTCTATGCTTTTTAGGTGCATGTGACATCTGTTACAGACTTCTATTTTGTCAACAGTGAAGAGGTGATACTACATGGTAGAGTCCTGAATTCAAAAACACAGGAATCTTCTTGAGCACGTCTTAGTCTTAATATGGAGGTAAACATCTTGAAGTTCTCAAAAGCACACCCATTCTTTCCCTAGGTAGTAAAAATAGAAATTATTGAAGGTGAAGGTGAACATATGTATAGGGACTTTTAGGGGATAAAAGTGTTTAGGTAATTTAAATCCAATATAGACCTTCAGTTCCATGTTACATTTGGAACTAAAACAACTCTGGAATAATAATGTCTTTGCTGGTCTTGCAGTAACTACTGGGTGACTTTTTTTCCAAGGACCATTTATGCCATCTTCCTTGCCATGAGATTCTTCCATGGTAGGAGATTTGAGGTGGGGGGGGGGGTAGATGAGAACACGTTTTAGAAAACAAACTTTGAGTACTGAACCAGTGCAGTGAATGGAATGAAAATCTTCTTCTGACTGCCAACATCATGAGAGATGGAATGCAGACTGCTGCTGACTACCTTGGGGGGTGCCCCATGTTACCCCTAAAAGACCTGAAGAATTCAAACTTTTGACACATGTCCTTGCTGGGAATTAGCATGAAAAAAATCATTAAAACCAAGAACAGTCTTTCTGCTTAGGTTGCAAATTTTGGTAAAACCATGATCTTTGATAACTCCTCTGTATCTTTGAAAAGAGCTTTATAAGATTAAAAATTCACACCTGCAATATTTTATTTATACATTTATTACATCTGAGTATCAGGATGGTTTGACCGGGAAGCAAAATCCTTTTTTAGCATTGGCCTATGGAGAAAATCTACATGTACAGAGAAATAGCAATCTGCAAACACTTGCAGTACTATTATATATAATGCATATTCAAAGTAATGTAAAACAAATGTATAGGAAAATATTGAAGTTGAATGCAATACAAAAAATGTGTTGTTCAATACTCCTAATGTTATTCCACCCAGTTGGCTGCAACTGTGTTGCTCTTTGCATGGTTGTTTCATAATTGTAATATCATCAGAATATCATCAGAATATTACACAGTAGTAGGTCTATAGTGTGGGGTTGTCACATTTTCCTTATTCAGTCTTCATAGTTTTGAAAAAGATGCCTATTTCAGGTGCAAACAGCAAGGTGTCTTTGAAAGGCAAATCTACAAAAGATGTGCACGCCAAAACTAAACTCTAGTGTACTATGCATTGATTATAGCTTTTCGTCAGTATATTTTGGAAATCCCTCCCACTTCCTATGAAACATTTAAGCAGTACTGCCAGCTTGATGCCAAACTGAAAAAATATTTTCAAGTAAAAGTCAAATGCTCATGGTTCCATCATAATGTTATTGCTTGAAGATTGCAGGCTACTTGTTTCATGGTTTATATCTTATCCAATATGTGTTCATTTTTCTTATAATAGATGTTTTTCCCTCTGAGAAGTAACTCACTATTCAGTACTAACCATTAGTAAATATTGTATTTAACCCAGGACTCCTGAGAGAACCTGAAGCACTTCCAAAGATGAATTTTATTGAGACAGATCCTCTATTGTGCTTCAGACTGGAAGATAAGCAACCCTCTGTTCAGACTGCACATATTGATACTGATAATTTTGTATTGATCGTTTTGAAATTGATTTAAGGGTGTTAGAGAACGAACTTTACAAACTTAAACAACTACAATGGCAGCACTTACATCTGGAAGTATGCCTGCATTTCAAGATCATACCTAGACGGCTGTGTATATTAAAAATGTCGACATATGGTGATGTTTATATAGATTTATTGAAGAAATGGCAATGTATCAACATAGAGACTAGCCTGGAATACATTAGACTTTTAACTGATTTCTTTAAACCTTTGAAATTTACTTTGATAGAAGGCATCAATGTGCATTGCCAAAATATTTTTGATAGTTACCCAATGTCCTTGATTAAACCAATATTATCTGAGGTAAATGGGCCTTAGCTTTTGTGATTAGATTACAGACATTAAAAGAAAAGAAACTTGAGAGGGAAATGTTTGATTTTAAAAATGGACAGTTTTTTTCCTGGTTCAAGAAGACATCCAATAAGAATAGAGCACTTAGTTTCTTAACTGCATCTATAGAGAACAATACTACAGCATTTTCTGGTTCCCTGACTGCTTTAAATAAGAATGATAACACAATGTCCTCTATAAATGATAATGTTCCTGTGGCCAGTAGTTTATCTACTGCAGATGGTACATGGACTAGTGACACCAGTAATGAGTTGGTTGTTTCATGAAGGTTCCAATTACCACAATTGCTTCACAGGTTTTTCCAGCTATCCCCCTGCTGATTCATGTGAATAGATTGAGCCATCAAGATCACTCTTTGAGTTAGGGGAGAAAAAGGAGAAAACTTTCATCAGATTATCACCACAATCAAAACATCATGAATATGTGCGAACAGGTCCCAAGTCGTTAATTTGGAACATCTCTGATAGACCGTTAACAGAGAGTGAATGAAAGGTACTTGAAAAAGGTTTAACCTTTGTACTGGCCTTTGAGGCTGATTTTAGTCAAACTGTTGATTGCTCACAATGTCATGTTAAAAACTGTGTTTGATAATGAAGGTATGACAGATATTTGGAAAGGCACCATCTTCTGACTTAGCTTTTCTGCCCTTGCTTTATAGGAATCCCCAGTAATGTACTCACTTATACCATATGCCATTCTTTTTTAATTAGTACTCAACTGAGTCATAATTTACTGCATGTCCCTTTCTAAAACTCCTGACATAACTACATTATTTTCCTACTTCTCAGTGAACTGCAGCTCCCCATTGTTGCATAAATAATAAAAACAAACAGAAAGGTAACATTCAAACCAAAATGATAGCCTGCCCTATTTCTGTAGTTGCTAACCTTCGCACTGATTATTTTCTGCTTGGCGACTGCTGCTCCCACCACCATGGCCTGGTTTTCCAGCTACTTGTACAACTGTCAACAAGCTGTCCAATGGAAAACTTCAACCTCCCCCTTCCTTCCCACACCCACAGGTGTCCACAAGGTTCCATTCCTAGCCCTCTTCTCTTCAACCTATTCATTAACAACTTTCACCAATCCATCCCAGACTCATCTATCATCCAATATGCAGATGACTCAACAATCATCTGCTCAGCCTTCACCCCCTCCGAGCTCATAGCAAAAACCCAACTAGCCTTCTCCAAAACAGAAACTTGGATGCAGTCTAACCATCTAGCTCTAAATGCCAATAAAACCAAACTAATGTTTTTTTCCCCTACCAAAAACACCATTGACAAATCCACATTCACCATACAGAGCCAAAACAACACCCTCCTTGAAATTGTTCCCAACAACAAGCTTCTTGGCATCATTATTGATGAAGAACTAAAATTTGATACCCAAATCCACTCCGCAATCAAGAAAACCCACCAAAAGTTAGGTCTTCTCTACAGGCACAACTGCTTCCTAAGCCCCTCTACCCGTCCAACTCTTGCATCCACCTTCCTTCTCACCTCCTTTATGTATGGTGCCCTTCTTTTCACCAATCTCCATCTTGGCCTTTGGTCCAAACTTGAATCTTGCTACCACAAGATCTCCAAATTTGCAACCAATTCAAAAAACTCATCTCACCACTGCCACTCCCTCCTCACCCAAAACTGGCTTGAACTACCCAACTACCTCAGTTACCTACAACTCACCATTGCCCGCAAGCTCATCTTTAAACCTGCCAACTGCCTAGCTCTCGATACTTCCTTAAAACCTTACATTCCCAACTGCTCATTCAGATCCAAAACCCAAAATCTCCTTCAGGTCCACAAACCTGCGTGACCTCCTGGCCATCTACTGCTCTTCCACTCCTTAGCTAAACAGTGGAACTCTTTCCCCATACACACCTACACAACCTACCTAACCATACAAATTTAAAATCTCAGCTATTCTCTCATCTTTCTTCCAAATCGGAATGCCCTTGCCACACTCCAACTTAACCCCCCCTCATTCCGCCTTGCACTGACTCATCCAACTACCTCAACTATTACTTCATCCCACCCAAAACAATCCCTCCACTACCAAAAACTAATTTTCTCCCTAATACCTATTGTACTATACTCTCCAATCTCAATTATATTATTACCCTCTCCATACATAATATTTTCCTAACCTACTAATGGCTAGTAGCTATATATTTTGAAATGTTAAACCTACAACTGAGTTTATAACAAAAATATTCACTTTATGTAAATGTTGAAATTTCTGTATTGAGTTATATCTTTTCATTTTTGTAACATTGTGACAAGTCAATTGCAAATACCATGGAGCTTATCTGTAAATGTTTAATTAGCTGTATGTACTATGTGCTTTTGTAACATGTGAAATGTAACTTGCAATTATTGTGGAGCTTTTCTCCCCAGGCCTCCACTGAAAATGGGCTCTTTTTGGCCCAGTGGACTTCCCCGGTCATCAAACTTAAATAAATAAATAAATAAATATTTTTAAAAAACCAAGCACTTTCACTCCTAATTTGCATCCAGCATTGGAGTTTTTTTTCCAAACATCTTTATTAAAATTATACATATGACAAAGGCAATCTTACATTTATATAAATGAAAAACATACAAAATGTTATCACTTTAGTTACAAACAGTTTACATCACAGACACCACTGAAACAACAACAATGACATCCAGTCATTGTCAGTTAAGCATTATATAGCTCATTCAAATCCTGCCTCTTAAACCTCATTCCTGCTCTGCATATATTGTTCCCACAATTCCCATTTTTTCCTATGTAGTTTGCTCTTTCCCTTTTCTAAAGATCCCAATTCTAGTTGTTTTATCTCTGTTACTATATTCATTACTTTATAGTGCCTGTGAACATGACATATTGGATTTGTCTCTTGGTAAAGCTATTGATAGTAAAAAAATCTAAGAAGTTTTACAATCTTTCTAATCTGGAATAAAAGCATTACAGGTTCTGTGATATGATAATACTATCTCTATTTGACCTGCTGATAAAGGCAGAGCCATAGTGCTGATGAATAGATCTTTTTTATGAAGATAGTATAAAGAGAATTCTTAGTGACTGAGGTTTATGTTAAAATTAATAGTGAATAATTAGAAGCTTTTATTAGATCTGTGCATCGTACATTATATGATTGTCTTCTAGGCAATGATATTAATTATGACATGTATAAATATCTTTATGGTGAACATCCATATGTTCCCACTTTTAATGGGCTACCTAAGATACACAAGAACTGTCTAACCCCTCCACTAAAACCGATAGTTTCAGGACATGGATGGGTAACTGAATCCATTTCTATATTTGTGGACCATAAATTAAAATCTTGAAGGGTATATATACTGTCCTAATTGATATAAACAATTTTTGACTGATTTGCTTGCTTTTGTTGACAGCTGTACCTTTAATGCTAATGTTTTATTAGTCACGTTGGATATCTGTTCCCTAAATACCATTATTTCCAATGAAACAGGCATAGGGAATTTTTGATCAGTTATGCAACTTTGACTAATAGTGAGGTGGACTTAAGCAGTCAGTTTATGGAACTAGTCTCAAAACATAATACCTATATCATTGTTTTTTTTTTAGTGATGTACATTTGATAAAGCATGTCATACAAAGGAATTGGCATTTATTAACCGTAGATGATAAGCTAAGACAGTTAGTAGGGGAGAGACTCACTTATAGATATAAGAATAAAAAGAATTTGAAGAGATTGCTGTGTTATGACACTAACCATCGGGTACAAGCTTCCAATGGAATATGGACATTTCCCTGTTAGGCTTGTAATTGTTTAACTTTTATTAATAGTGAATCTAGCTTCGGGTATCCCACTTTAAGTATTAGATTTGATTTTGCATTATTTTCAGATTGTAATACTAGGAACATAGTTTATCTGGCACAATGTAGTTTATGTTCGTCCTTTTATATAGGGAAGACTAATAGGAGTCTTAGAGAATGAATTAGGGAGCATGTTAGACATATTAGAGGTCTAGATTCAACAAATGCACTTGCCAAGCATGTTTCATTGTATGGAATGTTGCATTCTTTTAATTTTATGGTTATTGATATATTGGACCCCTTGGTTAGGATGGATGACTTTAGTTGTGTTACAGAGCAAAGGGAAATTTCATGGATCATTAGATTACAAGCAGATAAAGAGAAGGGAATGAATTAGTAGATCTGCCTGAAACCAGTTTTGAAGTCTAGACAGTTAAGGAGGTAAAAGTTTCACATATTGTGGTGCTATCACTTTAAATTGAATCTGAATTGTTACTTTGTATTTTAAATAACTTCTATTAGGATAGTCATGTGTTTTTAATACTGGTTGTGATTTGAGCTTTTGAAATGTTATTCTGTATTTAAATGTCTTTTATTTGCGAACTTTTAATGATCTGAAGAAGCAGGACATAGGCTGTGAAAGCACTTACCAATTTGCAATAAATATTTTAGCCGTATTTATGTGATGTTTGGTTTTCTTAAACAAATACTGTATATATTAGATATGGTTCTTTCAATTTGCCTAATACTGTAATACTGACTTTAGTATATAGCTAGTGACAAAATACTTCTTGATATGATACTCTTGCACAATTTTCCTTTTTTAAGTATTGACTTTTGTGTAAACATGGCCTAACTATAGTGACTTAATCTATATATCTCAGTTAAAATTATTAGTCTTGTTATTTTTGTTAAGTTATCCATACTTGCCGTTGTCTTTTGGTTATACTTTATTTTGCAAGGCTGGGTATACTTTGTATTTACACCTGTGTAGACTTCAAGAATGTTCATTTCAATCATTGTTCTACCCAGATAAACAATTTTAAGACAAACAAACAAACAAGCAAACAGATACAAAACAAAAGAGAGTGTGACAGTGTCTTTGGTGAATGGGGTAAAGTGAAATTGGGAGTGCCAGTTTATAAAATGTCAGTTTCTGCCACCATGACACACCCATACTCTGCACTACGCAACATAAGTCTTCAGGCTGTTAGCTATGGAAGCCTGAGAATTAAGTGATTTCTCAATGTCAGTCTCAGGCAGCCTGTCTATGGACTGCTGTGTCCTCTTAGAATGACATGCTGAACATGCACCATTTGAATTAAATATCTTAGTGTACTTTTCAATATCACAGAGGACACATATACAGTGTTTTCTTGTCCATTCAAGACCAAAGACTCATCAGGGGGGTGCGGTGGTGTGGGGAAAAAAAGGATGGTGACTGATGATGGTAATCCCTTTTCATGACTATGTCCAATAATACTAACACCTGGTTTGGGAGTCTCTGCCCAGAGTGAACATTATTTTGGTGGGCAAATATCAAGTCTGGTTTGCTGAGAACAGGGTATTTTTATGTATAAATTATTATATCCAAAAAATCTTTCCACCAAAGATAGTAGCCACCCTTGATGGCTGTTCATCAGTTCTGCCTGCTTTTCAGAGACTTCTTTAGGGAAAGCGGCAGAGGACTATTTCCACCCCTTTTCCTGCATAAGTTTGAGGATCTCATTCACATTGGGATAATGTGGTGGCAAAGGAAAGAAAGTGGAGCCTTCTTCATCATCCATGTCTTCAGAGACAGGGTCAGACTCTATAGTAGCCATAATCATTTAGACTTCTAAAGCCTTTTTTATTTTATCCACAGAAGAGGTTTATACAAAAATGTCAGGAACCCTTTTCAGTTCATCACTGGCAGAAGAATAAGTAAAAACTAGATGCCAAGTGTGGCAAAATAAATAAATAAAACACGTAAAGCTGAATATGAGAGTGATAGCTGCAGTGCAGAGGTCTAGTTATGCCATACACTGGTCCCTACAGATGAGAAAGATGTGCCTGGAATGCAAGACATTCTGCTTCCCAAATGGAAGAGGAACTAATCCCTAATTAGATGAAATATGTTGTGAGAAATATTCTAATATCAGAAAGACAGCTACTGTGAGGCAGATGACAGTCCAACATATCATCAGGTAAACTTATGTTAATGAGGCTATCATCTTGGGTAATGACATAAGGTAGGCAGACTTTGTTGATACCAACATAAGGTAGACAGACATTGATAGGACTGATACCAGAAGTATGGACATTTGTGTGACCAGTAAAATGCAGGTAGCCGTTGACTACACTGATGTTGAATATGATGATGCTTTCAGACAACTGATGAAAGATCAGTATGCCAGCCTTTCTAATGACAGTTGCCAGTTTATCAAAGAGTGTTTTCAGTCAGAATGGGGTCCACAACAAAGAAAAAGAGACCTTGTGGACAGAGATGAGTGTTGTGGTGTAAGAGTGGAGATAAGCCATGGAAAAAAATAGATTGTGAGAAAGCATCTATCATCAGTAAGGATTTTAGCAGCAGTCAAAGAAGGGTGTTTGCCTGACCATTTTTTCTATCAGCTTTCTTTTTGTGTAATTTATAGCTGAAGACCATGTTGATTTTGAATCATTTTATTGTTGGTTTTTTTTTTTTTTTTGGAAAAAGCTTATGATGATTATATGTTGAAAAGGAGGGATTTGAGTTTGTAGAAGTAGAAGAGTTTTCTTTTTTTCTTTCAGCTTTTGTGACATTATATCAAATTTTAGTGAACGGACTTTCTTCAGTTTTTTTTTTTGTTGAAGAAGAAGAATTATTATATCATTCTTTCTCTTAGGTGTAATAAGAAAACCTGAACACATCAAACAGTTGTGGTATCCATCTGTAAGGGGAAACCTTCTGGTCAAGACAACCATTTTAAACATTCAATCTCCTCTCTAAAAATGACACAGTTTTTCTGCAAATAATGTAGCACTAATCCTACCTTCATAAATTTCACAGAAGTAAATATATATATATATATATATATATATATATATATATATATATATATATATATATATATATATATATATATATATATATATATATGTATGGATCCCTATTATATCATCAAAGACACAAAATCTCAAATGCATCTTCATCGAACTGAAGACAACAAATATTTAAAAGAGCGATAGGGCATATAAGCAATTTCTTTCCCTGTGAAAGGAATTGCTTGGCCCAATAAAAAAAAAAAACCCTACAAACAACACAAATTGGGGGGCTTTGCCCCCGACACACCCCAATGTGGGCAACTGTACCCCCTACCCCCCAACTTAATATAGCAACTCCGAGATCGCACTACAGTGGGGAAAATGACAAAGTAATGGAGGCGGCCAAGTGATTTTTTTCCCAGGGAAAGAAATTGTTTATATTTATTTATTTATTTATTTATTTATTTAAATTTGTTGACCGGGAGTGTCCGACTGGATGTAGGTCCATTTTCAGCGGAGGCCCGGGGAGAAAAGCTCCACAGTTAAAATAAACAGACAGTATATACATTGGATTACATAGTGATTAATAATTTACATAGCAATTACTTACAACATATTTATAGATGAAGAACATAGTACATCAGTAGACAACTAGAATCTTTATCTGTGAAGTGCATACCAGACATTAACAAATGTTACAAGAAGAAGAAGTTCGTGCTATATAATAAGTACTGGCTTATGAGCATCTGAGCTGGCTATAATCAAGGTAGTTAGTGGAGTGGAAAGAAAGGTAGTGGTTGGATGGTGTGGATGATATTAGAGTGGGAGTTGCAAGGGCATAGCCAGCATGTTTTTAGTTGCGCTTTTAGTAAAGTTTTGAAGTGGGTGCATGATGGTATGGAGGTAATTGTGGGCGGGAGTGAGTTCCATAATTTGGCTATGGCGCAAGAGAATAGTGCTTCACCGGCAGAGTTATTGGCTTTAGTGATCTGCAAGTGATTTTTGCTGCTGGATCTTAGTGGTCTGGTGGTGCGATAGGGTTGGAGTAGATTCTGGAGGGATGGGACATTTAGTGGATGGTTTACTAGTTTGTGGGCGAGTGAGAGTTGATACCACTGAAGGAGGTGAGGGAGTTCAAGCCAGCCCAGTTCAGCAAGTGAGAGACAGTGGTGACTACGGTAGGATGCCCCTGTGGCAAATTTGGCGATTTTGTTGTAGCACGTCTCCAGCTTGTTTAGATCACATTGCCTTAGGTTGGTATATATTGGAGAGGCATAAAGTAGGGTGGAGATAAAGTGGGAATTTGCTATTGAAATCTTTGCTGCTTTGGTGAGAAATTGCTTATTTCTGTATAACGCTCCTAGCTTTTCGTGGACTTTTTTTATAGTCATGGATATGTGAATGTCACATTTTAGTTTATTGTCTATTTCCACTCCCAGCAATTTGGTGTGTTCAGTTGGGTATATAGTGGTGTTGTCTTTTGCCGTGATGTTAAAGTGAGAGTTGTTTTGAGTATGTTTGGTGGGTTGGAAGATGAGTAGCTTAGTTTTCTTTGGGTTGAGTATTAATCAGGCATCGGATAACCATGTTTCAACAGAGGAAAAGGCTTCCTGTGTGACTTTTTGCAGTTTTGGTAGGGACTGGGCTGAGCAGATGATGGTCGAGTCATCTGCGTATTATATGAGTGTGCCATGTTTGGTGGCAGAGGCTAGATTATTGGTGTAAACAGGGAAGAGTAGGGGTCCAAGGATGGATCCTTGGGGAACCCCTATGGAGACAGGTAGTTGGGGAGATATGTCATTCTGCCATACAATGGATTGTTGGCGGTCAGACAGGTAACTCTGAAACCAGTTGGTGACCGATTGTGAGAAGGATAGGTTATTGAGGACAGAGATAAGTTGTTTGTGTGGGACCATGTCAAATGCTTTAGATAGGTCTAGGAAAGTAGCAGAGGAGAGGAGAGATAGCCATTGTTTTTATGCTGAAGGATAGTGTTAGTAAAGGAGAGTAAGGCAGTGGTGGTGCTATGGTTTGGTTGGAAACCATGCTGTGTACTGGAAAGGAGGTTATTAGTAAGGAGGTAGTCTGAGACCTGAGAGTGTATGCATCTCTCTAGTATTTTGGAGAGTGGAGAGAGAATAGCTATGGGGCGGTAATTGGTTAGTTCTGTGGAGGGTCCGCCTTTGTGGAGGGGAATTATATGTGATACTTTCCACAGTGTGGGAACATAACTTTCTGACAGAGATCGTTTAATCAAGATGGATACTGGGTAGGCCAGAGCATCAGCTACGATTTGTAGGTATTCACTTGGGAGGCTGTCTGCTGCTAATTCGGTGGGTTTAAGTTTAGTTAAGAGTTTTTTTATGTTGGAGGTAGGTACAGGAGAAAAAGAGAAGGCAGAGGGGAGATTACTAGTTGAAGGTGTGGGTTGGAGGAGGGGTTGTGTTGTTTAGCTAGTGATAGTATGGTTTGGGTGAAGTGTGTGTTGAATGAGGGAGCAATATTTTCTGAGGAGTGAGGGATGTTAGGAGGAGGGGTACTGACTTTACCTGGTTGGAGGATGGAGTTTATGGAGGACCAGAATTGTTTGGGGCTGTGTTGTGAGGAGTCTAGGGCAGACTGATAGTATTGGGATTTGTCATGTTTTATTAGCTTTTTGACTCTATTGTCTAGTTCTAGGAATTTCTGTCTAGCTGAGGGGGTTTTGGTTTTGTGCCAGTGCTCCCAGGCTTTATCCCTGTTTTTCATTTCTGACTTAGTGGTTTTTTTGTAGCCATGGGGAGGGTCGTGCTTTGGTTCTGGAGAATCTTATGGGGGCATGGTAATTAAGGATGTTCAGGAAGGTAGTATTAAAAAATTCAACTGCATCATCTAGACTGAGGTACTTTAGAGGATGCCAGTTACATTCTCTGAGGGATGAGATGAATGTGAGTGAGTTAAAGTTTAGTTTTTTACGTATTTGACGGTAGATGACAGGTTTAGCTTGGTATAGGTATTTTTTGAGTAGGAATGTTGGGGAGTGATCACTGAGGCTATCTGATAAGCAGCCTGTTATATATGACTGCGGGCTCTTACTGACTAGTATCCAATCTAGGGTAGTGTGCTTGGTGGAGTTTTTATTTATCCTGGTTGGTGACTGGACTAGTTGAGTGAAGCCATGAAGGTGTACATGATGGGTTGGATTGTTGCTAGAACAGGATTGCCAGTCAATATTGAAATCACCTAAGATGATAGTTTCTTGGGGGAGATGGTGGGTAGACCAGCTGAGGAGGTTTTCTAGGGGAGGGATGTTTTGGCCAGGTGGGAAGTAGCATCCAATTATGCTGATGGTTTTGTTTTGGTTAATTTTGAGGTTGGTATGTATTATTTCTTCATTTCCTATTTGTGGAGCTGATGATTTTAAGATCTGGATGTTTAGATGCTGTTTAAATATTATAGCTACACCACCACCTTTTTTGTTTAGCCGGTCTACTCTTAGTATGCCGTAACCTATAGGGAGTATTTGCTCACTGGTAATGTGAGGTTTTAGCCAGGTTTCTGTCAGGATGACTATATCTGGGGAGTACAAGTCTATGGTGGCATGGAGTTCATGGACTTTGTTGGATATACTTCTAATATTTAGGCATAGTAGAAGGAAGTCACTTGGCTTTCTATTGGCTGTAATATGGGAGACGTTGTGGTTTCTAGTCTGATTATGAAGATTGGGGTTGGAGATGGTAGGGCTAGGGTTGGGGTGGATGTCTCCACTTAGGGCTAGTTTTGATAAGCATGAGATTATTAGTTTTCTCAGTTTTTGAATGTGTTTGTTTATAAGGGAAACTTTATGATTGTGCTCTGTGGGTAATAGGTATGGTGGGAGGGTTACTATGTTGTTGTAGGATGCTTTATGTTTGAGTAATATAGTTGGTAGAATATGTGGGGTGCATAGGGATGGTTCATGAGCTGGTGGGAGGAGCTGAGTGTGGGTGAGACATGAGTGGTGGTGTGAGTAGTAGTACAGTGGTAGTGGTTGAGTGGGGAAATGATGGAGCTTTGGTAGGATGTAA
Organism: Protopterus annectens; assembly: GCF_019279795.1. Classification (NCBI taxonomy): domain Eukaryota; kingdom Metazoa; phylum Chordata; order Ceratodontiformes; family Protopteridae; genus Protopterus; species Protopterus annectens. Next base: position 30,389,357 of record NC_056733.1, on the reverse strand, counting down.
GATATGCAAGCAGAGTGCATGCAGTGAGCATAGGAAAGGTATGCTTGTACATGTTAGTTGAGGAGGTGTGATAGTAGTGGGAAGATGGAGGAGGTAGTGTTGGGTTAGTGCTGTGGTTGGCTGTTAGAAAGATGGGAGGGGTTTGAGGGCAATAAAGGTGGGACCACCGGGGGCGGGAGGTAATAGGGGGCAGGGTGGGGAGTGAAGCGGGTAGAGACCCTGTTAGTTGCTGGTATGAGGGGCTGGAAACAATCACAAAGCAAAGACAAGCATGTGTTAAGAAACAATCACAATTGACCAAGGAGTGCTCTGAAACTGTAAGTCATTTCTTAATTTCTCAGGTGGAAAAACAGGATAACCTTGTATCAGTAGGCTACTGTGGTCATAGTTTAAATTTACAAACACACAGTATTGATCAGTTATGGATACTATTTGCTAACAGAAGGGAATAAGAGAAAGTGGAAGATGTGTGTGTGTGTGTGTGTGTGTGTGTGTGTGTGTGTGTGTGTGGTGGTGGGGGCTGCTTACAACCAAAGCAGAGTGCTCTCCAGGGGAAAATGAATATTGACTCAAACAGGTAGACACATACTCAAAGTTAACTGTAGCTGTTTGCAGACCATTCAGACCCGGACTGCGCTTTTCTTACAAGAATGTTAAAGGTGGTACCGCAGTTGAATACTTAAGAGTGGTGTTAGGTCTAGAAAAGAAGAGTACAGAGAGGAGTAAGTACATTTGAGATGGTAAATATATATTATAAAGATTATAAAAAACACACTGAGCAAATAGCTACCACATGCAGGACAATGCCATGCACCAACTACTTAGTATATGCAGATACTGAGCCAACTGGAAGAACATTAGAAAAGAAACCCCAAACAGTTATGCAGTCACAGATAAAAATATAGCGAGCAGCAATCTGTCGTGGTTCTCTAATGTGATTCTATCCACCAGTAACAGCACAATTATATAGAAATAATTAGACACTAGTATGAGCTGTCTACACACAACACAATTACATGAATAACATTAGTGAACAAGGTGCAGCTATGAAAATAGACCATACATACTATTATATTAAAAACAAATTGGTGCATACAAATGCTAGCATGCCCTTTCTCTCTTTTAAATTTTCGTTGTTTTCAGTTTGATAAAGACGCATTTGAGATTTTTCGTCTTCGATGATATAATACGGAACCTGTATATATATATATATATATATATATATATATATATATATATATATATATATATATCTATATGGATTCCTTTTAAATGCTTGAATTACCATAACATCAACTTGCATAACAGTGAGACGACTTTAGTGAAAATTTAAATGAAGAAACTCCCACAATGGCATATTTCTCTTCTAGGAAAGTAACCACTTGGCCATCATGGTGACATTTTCCCTTTTCTCCACTGTAGTGCGATCTCAGAGTTACTTAGTTGGGGTGGTGGGAGGAGCCCCCCACCTTGGTAGGTTTAATTTGCTTTAGTTTTTGTTTTAGTTACTGGTGGCCAAGTGGTTAGTTTCCTGGAGACAAAATACTCTGTTACAGGAGTTTGTTCATTTAAATTTTCACTGAAGTTGTCTTGCTGTTATGCGAGTCAATGTTATGGTAATTCATTGTTTTGACATAGAGCCATAGTTTAGTCCACAATCTGGTTATTATTGTATAGTTCACAAATCAGATAAATATCATCACATTCAAGCAGCACATACTTAAAACTTTCTACCCCAGACAATCTTCGTTCAACTTTACTTCAACAACTATTTCTGGGCCCAGTCCATTTGTATTTATCAGTGTCATTTCTACTACCATTACCTCAGATGACTTTCATCTGTTTGCTGACCTTATGGGATGGGGGGGACAAACCATAGTTTTCAACAGAGGTTACTAAATATGGAATCTAGGTATATTATTAACTTTAATACTCTCTATCCTAATGGTATGAATTTGGAAATGTGACTGATATTTTCAATATGACATTTGAATTTAGAGTAATAAAATGTTTAGGTATATGTAATCAATGGATTTATAAAAAGAAGTTTTGTATTGGCAGCTTAAAGCTTTGTATTGGTGGCTTTGAAGTTTTGCATTTGTGGCTTTAAATTTTTGAAATAATTTTAATTGAATTCAATTAATGTAATTAGAAGGTGGTTCTTATAGACTTGCTTCTGAGCATGTAAACTATTCCATTGAAGGCGAAGGCCGATTTACCAGAATCAGAAATTAAATAATTTTTTATTTTTAGTCTGTGCTGTTATTTCCGTTGCTGTGGAATTTGGTATATTTGGATTTTGTCATGTGGTCAGCAAAATGTTATGCAATAATATTAAGTGATATATGGAACTTAATTACTTTCCAGTCTTGACTTACTGAAATTCAAGCCAGTATTAATTGCAACAAGGCACAATTCATGTTATATGGACCACATCAAAGTCTATACACTATTAAATGAAGTTCCTCCATTCCATTTCCCACTGGTACAGCAACCAAATTATACAGGGCAGGAAAATAAATTCACCAGAGGCAAAGCTGGCCATACACTAACTTTCAGTTTCAATGTCTAAATACAATATGCAAATTCCACTCTGCCATAAAGGCATATTATATGCTTCAACGTCAACATATAAAAAAAAATAATGTACTTACAAAAAGCACATTCATTTCCATGTTTCAGTCCTCAATATCATCATCAGACTATAACAAATATTTCAAACAAAATAATAATAACAATAATACTAATACTAATAATAATAAAAACTACAAAAATGGTGGACAAGCCTGACATTTTATGTGTAGATCACCAAAAGCAGAGCACCATGTCTGCCAATAAAACCCACACCTCTTCTTCTCACTCTGACCGTATATGGGCACTCAGTATCAACACTGTTTTACAAAGTAGTTGATCTAAACTAATGTTGCTATATGTCTAAAATCAAAATAACAGTATGAAACATTTGCGCTTTCATTTTTCTCAGACTCAAAATTTCTTTAAGCCACATCACATCTAAAGCTTCAAATGAACTGAGGATTGCATTCCCCCTCCCACAAGTTATTATGCAATTCAGTCTTCAGATTAGTAACATTCATGCAAACACACACACACACACACACACACACACACACACACACACACACACACACACACACACACACACACACACACACACACAACACATGCAAAGGCATTCTTAACATTCCCTCTACTTTTGTAAATTGACAAAGTATGCAGTATAATGCATCGTTCATCATTTTAACACTTTTGACTCATTTGTTTTCCATGACTAAAGTAGTATTTTGCTCTACCTTACTTAACAGCATGTGTAAGAGATCCCAATACAAGTGCTTCAGTGCCAAGTGTTCAAAGGCATGTGATGGTAATCATAGTCCATGGCTATCCATTTGCTTATTGGTGCTTAACGAAAAATGGTGCTTCATAGATATGCAAATTCCAGACTTTCAGTATGAATACCCAAATGCAGAGGACTTGTTTTAAATATCGACCCCCATCACAAAAGCATAACATGCGTAAAGCATAAGTGATAGGGGGACAGCTACTACATACCTACTACCTGTTCAGGGGCTTTGGATGTACACATAGGGGAAATTTTCACGGACAAGAATCTATAATGAGCTGATCTGCATACTAAGTATGTAAATAGCCCTGGACCTATGACAGTAAGCAGCGGTTTTCCAGGAGAATACAGGGATGTAAGGGGAGATTGGTGAGTGCTTCTGCATACCTGGATGTTTTGCTGAAAGGGTCACTTGGGTAAATGTTTCATTTTATTGTTTGTGCATACCTGGACATTTTACTGAAGGGGGTCACTTGGCTAAATGTTTCATTTTGGTGCTTGTCCATATCTAGATTTTTTACTGAAGGTGTCATAGGTTCATAGATGTGTACTAGGCTAATGGACCTGGAGCCTTTACAAGCCTAGCCCATAGAATTACCCTGGCATCATGCCACCCAACCTTAGTTCCCAGTGCTTCTGTCAAGTAGAGCCACTGGAGTGATCCCCGGGGTGAATTTTCTATTTCCCTTTCTATGTCACTTGGGCGAATGCTTCATTTTGGTGCTTGCACATACTAAGAAATGTTACTGAAGGGGTTGCCTGGAGAAATGTTTCATTTTGGTGCTTGCGCATACGTGGACATACTCCTGAAGTGGTCTCTTGGAGAAATAATTCATTTGTGCATCATGGAAGTGCTTGTGCATGCATGGTCAGACTGCTGAAGTGATCACTGGGTAAAATAATTTATTGTGTCATGATAGTTCTTGTGCATACTAAAGACAAACAACTGAAGGGATGGCTGGGTTAAGTATTCTGAGTGTAACTCCAGTATTAAAGGTGAAACATCACTTTAAACAACAGATGTGCATAATGCAAGAATGTCAGACTATGAACTGCAAAATCACCTCATTAGTATATTATAACATTTCTCATTTGTATCTCATTATGTTTGAGGGGTTTTGTATTAGCATAAATGGCCTCTATGAATTTCACCTTTGCTCTACTCATTCGAAAGCATCATGAATACCCCTATCACATTTGTGCAAGCAACTTTGAGTATTGGCAATTAACTCAAGCATTTTGCAACTTATATGAGTTCAGGCAAGCAGCTGGCATACCTTAACCAAACAGATTAGTTTGAGTGAGATAAGTGCAGATGCCATAGGAAGGAAATGAGAGGAGGATGTGAGTGTAGATCAGGGTTTCAGTCAGTGATTTTGAAGGGGATATAGGTTTAAGGACTGGGAGGGGGAGCTTTAGGATTAGGGAGCAAGAAGAAAGTTTTAGGGTTAGGAAGCAGGATAGAAGTTTTAGGATTAAGGTACAGTAGGGGAGTTTTAGGCTTAGGGAGATGGAGGGGTGTTTAGGACCAGGAAAATATTGGGAAATGTAATGATAGGGATGGAGACTTTAGTTTTAGGTTTAGGGAGGGGGAAGGGCAGGGAAATATTAGGGTTAATGGATGAAAACATTGCTTAGGAACTGGGTGAAAGTTTTATGGTAATAGTTAGGGCTCAGCCCGGCTATACAGGTTGTCTTTATAATATTTTTTATAATTCCTCCTATCAACATATTTGCATTTTTACTGTATTACTAAAGTAATTGGTCATGTATAACAAGGTTATCAAAGACAGTAGACCCCATTTGCCTAAGCTCATGAAGCTTAAAATAATTGGAGTGGGGATGGCATGAGATTCAAGGTATATAGTTGTTTTTGATCTCTGGCTATTGGTTAGGCTTGCACTGTTTTTCACTTCTTGTTATTGGATAGGCTTGCATTAGTCTGTAAACTGCTAACTGTGTATTTACCTATGAACCTAAGTAAAAAATAAAAATAAATTAATAAGTGGTCTGAAAAAACATGACAAAATATCATACCATGACCATGACTATTTAAATGGTGAAATGTTACTAAAACATTTTAATTCAGGAAGTCTTTCTTATTTTAAGATCAAGTGCAGGGTACCCTGTTTGATTATTGCTAGTATATGAACATAATTATATTGTTTAGAATCTTTAGGAATCTTGAGCAGTTGCTCTAAATGAATTATTTAACTCATTCAGAGTAACCATTCTATATGTATTATTTAACTGTCAGGTTTTATCACCTGCTAAGTATACAGTATGATTTAGTATGATATTTAAACTCTCCAACCATTGCTACAAAAGAAAAGCCAAGCTGCCATATTCTACTATTATGCATGGTAATGAAGTCAGAGCATTCAGAGTACCATAAAATTGGGCACAAAATAAAACTGAAAATAGAATGAATGTCTTATAACAAGTCACAGCTTTAAACAGTAATCTTCACAGTATTTGAAAATGTCTGCAATATTTTTTTGTGGTCTCCTTAACATTTTTCTACTGACCAGGCTCTGCAATGTCTATGTCCATGCCAAATATACCAGCTAATTTTCTACCTGCTGGACTTCCTGTGGTATTGCTAGGACCTGCCATGGATCAAAAGGCTGTATTGGTGTCTGTACCATTTTTGCATCCATCCAGGTTTCTTTTTCACTTTATATGCCCTACTAACTCTCTTGCCCATCTCCCATGCCTGAGGGCAACTCCCCACTTTGGACTATGCCTCCCCTTAAGGGTGTCATCAACAAATACCCAGGCAACCAGGTCAGGCATAGCCATCCCTCCCTGCTATTCCGTTAGTTGCCCAAGTTGCTAATCAAACCCAGGTCACATGGCAGTAGTTAAGGCTTTATCCCAGTATGCCATTGGAGTGGCTTGAAAATGTTTGAAATATTAAACCTAATGTGAATGATAATGCCTATGCCTCAGGATTCTTTATGTGAGTTTATTTACATTTGTTTAATATATGCCTGACTTAAATGTGCTTAATTAAGGAATATGTCTGCTTCTTATAAAAAAAAGTGATATGATATATGTTTCAGCTTAATTACGTAGTGATCTTCTGTGAGATAACATGATATATGTTTTAGCTTAACTATGTAAGGATCTTCTATTAATATAGTGCTTTGCACCATTTATATCTAAAGATAAAACCTGAAATACCTAAAAAACTCACAAAAATCTGAAAGCTGATTGCAGGCACTCCTACATAAATACATTCAGTCTTCACACTTGGACCTTCTTGTGTGTTGCATTATAGATCCATTATAAAATAGAATTATTTAAAATAGAGTACATCACATCTGGTTCCATGGTACAGGGTGAGAAAGTGCTGACTCAAAACTAGATAACCCAGAATTGATCAGCAACCTTACTGCTGCAGAATCTGGAATGGGAGGTGAAGCTATGTGGTTGATGCTAGTTTGTGCATCTCAAGGTAAAGACAGGTAGCCCAGCCCACTGCTGTACCAACTCCAAGCAAAGGCTGGGGAAAGCAGACCAAAGAAAAGGATGAAAAGATGTTCGCTGACCCATCAAACATATCTACTGTAGCTTAATTTAGGCTTGCCCACAGGAGGACGTAGGCATTATCAGTCATTCATTGTGGATTCCACTTTGGTAGCCATTCAAACCTGCAGGGAGCTGGGGTAAACTAATAAGCAAAATCACCTTTAGATTCCTGGATAACAGCCTATTTACAAATAGCACTCATTCCCTGGAACAAGCTAGTTAGTGGTCAGCATGTAGGAAGGACAAAAAAACAAACAAAAAATATTCTGCATTCAAAAAGCTTCATTTTTGAAATAACCAATACTAGAACATAATAAAAGTCATTGCTCTGTCATAAAGATGTTCAATTCAGGCATTCCCCAAAGGTGCATAGTGCATGGGTTACCTAATTTAACATTTAGCTAGAAAAGATTTATTGCCTTTACATATTTTTTATTTATTTATTTATTTTATTTTACATTTGTTGACCGGGATAGTCTAACTGGATTTATGTCCATTTTCAGTAGAGTCCCAGGGAGATAAGCTCCAAGAGATTACTAGACTACTAACATACGGGTACTAGTTGTTATACAGTTAAATACTACAAATTTTAAACAGTTCAGGAATCTTCACAGTTTATACAAAAAACATGTTACAAGCATTAGATATGATATTTTAGACTTTAAAACTTCATTAGTAACTCGAAAGTAATTGTTAAACAAATGCATACTTCAAGTTTCAGCAGTTCAGCAGTGTTCACAGTTTAAACAATACTTGTTGCCTGCCTTAGGTAGGATGCCTTAGAATTATATGCATTAACTAGAGATAATTTAAAATACCTGTTAGGAGAAGATATGTACGTATACCTCACCCAGCAGTGAAGAGAATGGAGATACTAGACTTGTGTATTCTGTTTCAACTTTGCTGGAAGAACATTATATAATAATTTTTCTGTTGGCATAAAATATGCCATTCGGTGCAATTTCTTTGCTGCCCATATCACTCTCAGAAGGCATTTCCTGAAAAACCAACATGGTTTCTTGCTCTAAATAATTTTCTGTTTTAAATGCAAGTCTAAGTATTTTGTTTTTACTTGAAATGCAGAGATATTTCACCACTGTTTTCGACTAATGTCTGCTCTAGGCAGGTTTGCCCAATGGGCAATGCCAATAATGAAATGTGAAAATAGGTTTGGGCTTGAGAATGACATATGTTAAATAACTGGGAGGGGTGTTCAACCAATATTCTGCATGCTGAAAAATCAAAGGGCTGCCGAGGATCCAGGTATTTTAGTATACATGTAATCTTCAGTGGCCCTCTTTAAGAAAAATCTTGATGAGTGGATGGGCAATAGAAAGTTCACCCCTGGGATCACTTCCATGGCCTTGCTTGACAGGGTCACTGGGAACTAACTCTGGGTGGCATGATGCCAGGGAATCTTCTTGGGCTAGGCTTATATAGAGTCCAGGGCTGTTAGTCTAATACACACCTATGAACCTATGAACTTATGTATAAATGCAGGGATGGGCTCTTAATTGTACTAATTTAAGTTACAGTGGAGATGTTTGCCTACCAAGACTTTTATTTTGGTGACATTTAGATAAGTATTGTATGCTGAAAAAATGATTACAGCAAGAAGATTATTCATTGAAATGCTTAAAGTGGGCTGTAGGACCTTGAATAACTTTTTTTTAACGAGCTAGTGTCACAAGCAATGCTTCTGAAATAGCCAACTCTGGTAACATATGAAGTAGCTATCATATGGTGGTAGGTGCTCCTTTAAGAACAGAATCAGTGTAGTGACTTTTTTTTCTAACTGTTATACAGCAAGGATCACTTTTATTATAGGATAACCTTTTGTTTGGTCAGTCATAATTTATAACAGCCTAAAGTCATCAACACTTGTAACGCAGCCATGTTTCTCTGCATGTCATAGATATACTAACTACAAGACTGCTGAATTTCTGAAGTAATATTCCTTTACTCAAAAACTTAAGTAACTACAGAGTTAGTATTTATAGAGTTGTGGGGGTATGGTGGGGGAGATGGGGGGGTTGCCTAAGGAAAAAATACTTACTGTTGTTTTCTGCCAACTCTTTGCATTGGTAGCTATACTCTTTCTTCTTTTACTGCAGAATTTTGAAATAGTGACATATTTTGATTTTTGTCAGGGATAGATATAATAACTGCTGTATGTGCACTGCTTGGGTACATTTCAAAAAATGCAACATCAAAACATGTAACATAAAATAAATTGCCTATTCATTTTATGGAGTTAGCAGTCTGCAGAAAATAGTAGCATAATACAAAACTAGAAAAAATGCTAACTGACTGGTACTCATATCTATGTACACCATTAACATGGTACTGTGCCTGGAGCCAAGGAGATAAAAAGCTCTTAGGAAAAATCATATGATCCTAGGAAATACAAGGCAAACTGAGTCACAATACCATTTATGCATTGCCAATACACACCCTCATGATGTGACCTCCCACCTTTTTTCAAGAAAGACAAAATAAGTTAGTCCCAGTATAGTAAATTTATGGGTGGGCATCCAATCAGTCAGCATAATTTACAGATGAGGTCTGTTCCAAAGGTGGAGAAGTCATTGGACAATACATTTGTCTCTCCATTACATTTTATTTATCTGCTGGTAGAGACTAAAGCCCCCAGTTCTTGTATTACTGGAGCTATTTTAACTTGTAAATGTATAGCAGATTGAAGAGGAGAGGTTCCCTAGTGGGGAAGAGTGCAAGGCAGAGAATGCAAGGCATAGATCACTTTACAACAATATACTAAAAATTGTAAATGAGTAGTGTTTCAAACCTTTCCTAGTAACTTAAGGATTTTAGGCCAGCAATCTTCTTGGTTAGGAGCCCTGGGGTCTTTCAGCTCCTTAATATCTCTATAAAGGTATATCATGAAGGGGGTATTGTACTAAATAGTTGGTCTAATTACAGCTGCAAACAAAGGGATAACTCCTTCTGACCTAGATGATATGCCTTTAGGGCTCCTGTCAGAACAACAAATGCTTGAAATGTCGAACATCATATGGTCGACACCATATGATCGACATTTCAAGAGTTTGAAGGTTGAATTTAATGGCGCCATACAGTGCAGAATGAGAGAATTTCCCTTTTCTGCACTGAAGTGCGGTCTCAGAGTTGGTGTATTTAAGTAGGGTGGTGTGGGTGGTGCAGGGTGGCTTGCCCCCCTGCTCGCACCATTAAGGTATTTTTTTTTTATTATATATTCAGTCTTTCAAACTTCGACCATATGTTTTCGAACATATGGTATTCGAAGTTTTGAAAGTTCGAATATATAACATAGACCCTGCCTTTAGATATTATTTGTGCCAAACACTGTTGCTACATTATGATCAAAAGACATGGATTTATTGACCTAGGCAGTGGCAGATTAAGTGTAACTTGGGCCTGGGTGTGGTTTTCAAACTATAGGCCTCTCCCAACATTCCAAGCACATGTTTTGGATGACACATAAATGCATATGGTATTTTGGATTAACCTTCCTAATTGTTTTAAACCATAAAAAAAAAACATTTGAACAGCTGGTATTATAATTTATTAATGTCAATATCCATCACTTACAACTATCTGTGTACACCTCAAATGTTTGTGAAAAAAGATAGCCATAGAAAATCATCTGAAGCTGCTTCACACAAATGCATACTAGTCCTGCAAAACCAGGGTTTTAAATGAGGAAACAAAAGAATAAGCTATTTCAATCCATTGTCAACCTCCCCTGTCCCAGTCAACAATTATAGCAACATAATTGTGTACAAATAATCTAACTTTATTTTAAAAAGAAAGAAAAAGTAATTGTACCTCTTAGACTCTTAGTGCAAACATTATGGTCAGTTGAAAGTTACACACATTCAACTTTGCTGCTCACAGACTAACAGCCACAAGTATTCTAACTTACTTCACACAACTGCATTAGTCCTGGAAAACCAATCAGTTAACTGAGGAAAGACATTCAACCACAAAGAGCCCCCACACTCCTCAATCAGGCAGTTAAAGCTTCATTACTTTGCTGTTACACCTCACCTGATACTGATAAAAAAAGAAACTCTCAACCTCTTATCACAAGAATCAAAGACAAAGCCAAGAAGTGATGAAGGTTAGGACAAATGCCCCAGAAATAGGAACTGATTTTAATTAATGATTGTTTTATATTTAGAAAGTTACTATAATTACAGATTTTGCATTACTACACATTTCTATTGCTCAATGCTCACATCATGTTAAAAATGGGAGAACTGCGCTTTATTGCTCTCCTCTTACCCGTGGATTTAAACCTTCCCTTCCCAAAATGTGGAACACTGCCTCTCATAATGTGGAACATATGGGTAAAACATGGAAGTCTTATGAATGACTTATTAAAAATTTCAACTAAGAAGCTTGCATCATAATTAAAATTTCATAGTTTATACTTAAAAAATGTGTTTTGATGAAAATTATGATACCATAGATGGTTAAAAAAACTCTTAGCAATGAATATATGACAGACCATTTTAATTTGGAGCATAGATTTATTTAAACTCAAAATAAGGAATGTTCCTCATAATAAAGTACAGGTAAGAGGCATGCACTATGAAATCAGATTCATTAGACTGCATTTGCAGGCACGCATGCACTTAGACACACACACACACACGCACGCACACACACACACACACACACACACACACACACACACACACACACACACACACACACACACACACACACACACACACACACACACACACACACACACACACACAAAAAAAATACAAACAAAAAAAAAAAAGTGACTTCAATCCCCAAAGATTTCCAATAAAACCATAGTTCTATAAGGAGTCGACCATATATACAAAGTAAAACTGGGGGGGTCTGCAAAATTGCAAAATCAGGGAGAGTTTTATTGCCTGCGGTCCAGGTCTGTTATTCATACTTTGCTATCAAGGCCAAAGCCCCTGACACAAACTGCTCTCATCTGAAAGTGTTAATAGCAGGCAGCTACTGCACCTGTGCAAATATTCACTTTAGCTGCCCAGGTATTAACAAATACTTGCCATGACATTTAAAAATTTTAATAAAAGAACAAAAATAGCTTATAAACTTCAGGACAGTTTTGTTCAGCACATTAGCTGACTAATTTCATTAAACTTATATGTTGCACATAACATAACTATTTTAAATGATCTGAACAGAAGCCATGCTGCAGTGTATGGTGTTAACTGCTAAAAATGTCCCTCCCTTTTTTCATATTTTTTTCATATTTACTTTAACCCTGTTTCCATACTCCACTTGCTGAAGGGTTAATTCTAGCTGCAATGAATGGATATCAGAGACAGATTTGACAGTAATGCACAGTTTATAGTCATTTGCAAATGTAGTTAACCAAAAGTCCTGATTCCCAATCTGGATATCAGGCATGTTTATGCCAGAAATGTAGGGTCCCAATATTGATCCTGGGCACATCACTAATTATCTTCATAATTTCTGAGCATATGGCTTCTATCTGTCAGCCAGTTGGCAGTTCACCTCTTCATTCATGGATCTAATTTTGGGGCACTTGGTTATTAATGATGCCAGTATGAGGTTTAGTGTTGAATGTTTTGGCCAGATCTAACTAAGCTGTATCAATAGAATGACTGCTGTCTACAACCTGTGTGACATTCTCAAAGATAACTAAACTGAACAGACAGGATGCCCCTTGACAAAGCCAAACTGATCTGAGTCTAGCCAGATAAGGTTTTTCATATTGTCTTTGCAAATAACACTAATGGGCCCATAGTTTCCTAGGTACGTATTAGGGTTGCCCTTGTGTCTGGATATCATCACCACAATTTAGCATACTTTGGTAACAAATTGTGTAGCTAAGTTTGTTAAACAATTTAAGGAGGACGTTCCAGAAGAGCATATTTGGCACTTTTTATTAAGCATTCTGAGTTTAATCATTTCCCATGGAAATAGTACTTTTGGTCTTTCTGAGCTCAGTACAAATTGTTCTGTGATAATACATTGTGTAAGAGATTTACATCTTCTGGGTCTAAGATGGCGGTGCCTACCAAGACTTTTATTTTGGTGACATTTAGATAAGTATTGTAGAAAGAACAGAATCAGTGTAGTGACTTTTTTTCTAACTGTTATCTTGTAGCATCCAATCAGTCAACAAAATTTACAGATGAGGTCTGTTCCACTGTAATGTCAATACAGTGTTGGGGTGATATTTCTTAGTTTTCTAATGCAACCAAAGATGGACTTATTGTAATCATTGGCTTCAGCATCTAATTTAAGTTCACAATGTGCTTATTAGCCCTGATAGTAGTTTTTAGTTTCTGACTGATATTACTGATGTAATCTTTAATAGGACAATTTTTAAACCTCTTGTATGATTAACAAAATGCTTTCTATTGTCATAAAATGTATTTAACATGGTGGATGACCACAGTGATGTGTTCTTTTATAGGAGGATGGTTGAGATGTCCAGGTCTAAGCACTTATTTATGTGAGAACAGAATTGCTTTGTATAAATAGCAGTTATGTCAGTGCTGGATCTGGTGATGTTACAAATGAATTTTGATAGCTTATCATAGAGTTTAAGGAATTCTTGAATTTAGAAATATTGACTGCAGGTGACTTAGAGATTTTGAAAGAGAAGTTTACAAGTTTATGGTCAGACATATCTAGGGATTGACAGACTACAGGGACAGAATATGTAATGGCTATATTATTAAGGACAAGCTCAAAAATATTATGTCTTCTAGCTGGTTTGCTATCTGTTCCAAGGGAGATTTATTTATGAAGTCTCACAGTCTCTGGACATACCCAGCTTTAGAATAACAGAAGACCTAGCTTATTGAGGGGTAGTTGAATATCTCATTATAAAGGCATTTTTGCAATACATAGTTTCTCAATATCATTTTGGAATCTTACATGGTCATCAGATTATAAGCTGCCAGTTTGTCTTGTTCAGGGTTAGCTGGAGTTCATTGACTTCAATATGTAGATCTATGGGGACCTGTCTAGTGGTGATGTGGTCTTTTACAAATATGAAAATGCCAAGATAGTTTCCATCAAGCCTGAATGCATGGTAGGCACAAAACCCAGTTATGGAGTGAGTGTTATCTTTATGTGAAACCAAGTCTCATAAACACACAAAAGTATATGTTCAAGTTGCAGGACAGCCTGAAGATCAAGTGGTTCAGAAGAGCCACATTAATATGGACTGAATAAGTGATTTGTTGTTACAACATTCTGGCACTGAGAATAGTTACTTTGATATAACCCATTTAAGGGCAGGAAATTACTACAATGACATATGCTAAACTGAGATGTCCTTTAACCAGACTCTGCCAAAAAGGTATTATGGGGGCAACCAGGATTTTAACCAGTATGCAGAAGCTAGGGAATGAAAAGTGAAAGCCATTCTTTTCTTAACTTAATCATCCCTTTTTATACTAACACATGCTGGTCCCCCTTGAAGACAGCAGCTACTAAGCCAATTGTTGAATCCAATTGTATTTTATTTATATATACATATCATTCTTGTGGAGGGATGGATTCCACTGAAGGCCAGTGTCTTGCCTACTTGGGATACCTGAGGTCCAACACATCTCTCTTCTTATGTCCATCAGGGTTGTGCAGCTCAAGTGATTTTCATCCAGATTGACTAGCAGTAGATTGTAATCATATTTGTTCCATGACAGAGACTTTAGCACCCTTGCCATATTACTGCTCTTGGCACCACAAAGACAACTAACTGAAAACCTGTCTTTGTATAATCTTGTAAGTGTGTAATCAGTGTGACTCACAACAGTGTCACCAATTACTAAGACATTCCTGCATTTATTCATGAAGTTTGAAGTATTAGATGGCATTCAGCCCACTTCCTGGGGACCCTTTGCTATGTGTGAGCATAGTGTTGATGTGGTCAGATCTACTTTTTTTATCCTAGGAGGCTTCACAGGTTACTTTCTTAGAGCCTCAGCATAAATCAATTTAGTGTGGTTGTCATGAGATGTGTGTGGTACTGTGTATGAAGTTCATAGGCCATCTTATTGAGTGAAAGGGGTGCATCCAGACTGCATAAATATCTATATCCTGCAAAGATTGAAGTATTTGTGCCAAGCTGAATTTCATTGTTAGGATGTGGCAGATCCTATACTACCTGAGAGTACCAGGTGTTATATAAGCCTGGCAACAGAAGAGATTTAAACAGATCTACTTTCCATTTTGTTCAGGTGGGTATTGGATTTGCTTTGGTCTGTATGCTTAAAATATATGATGTGCAGCTTAGTTATGTTTAGGGAGTAGAAGGAGAACTAAGAATGTTGATGGAAGAATTAGTTCTAATCGGCTAAGAAAAGTTTAGTGCAGCCAGCCACACACCATGTGAGAAAGACACAGCTAGTATAGTAAACAATGTGGAAGTAATAATGTGAGAGACACAGTGTGCAAGTTATATTGGCTCAGCACAAACACACTCTACATACAAAAAAATTCCATAGCAATGAAATGCTTGACCAATGATTGATTGCAACCTAATGCAACCATGCAGCTTTTAGTAATGCTCTTTTGCTGAATTGTTCAACAATGATGTTAGCCAGTGGCCACATACCTTATAAGGTCATCCAGTCAGTCTGAGAGTGATTACTGCAAAGAGCTAGCCAGCTGTTTTGCAGCATCCCCTACAGTGGTATTGCAAAAAGCACTGTGATGCAGAAACCTGCCCAATAAATATAACAACCAATGAGGTACTGGAGGCAACCTAAAACATGCTTTTTGTGGGAAGGGGATGATGGATACTTGGAGGAGGACTGCAATAAAAGAGGATGTGGTCATTGTAGTGGACATGCCACTAAAAATGTAGGCATAAATATAGAAAATGCAAGAAGTTTGGACATTTTTGGGTTGACTGCTCTGTACTAGAAAAGAAAAAGAAGAAAACATTTCAGAAGAAAGACAATCTGATGATAATATAACTGATGATATTTCAGGAGAAAGTGTTATGGGGAAGATACCTGAAGATGAAAATGTAATTAATATGGAGCAGAATGATGTCATGAGGTTGAAAATGTATTACAAAGTGAAAGTATTAGGGTGCAAGATAAAAACATGTTTGCATCTCTGTGAAGTGAAGAAGCAGAAGAGAAAGACAATTTGAGACATATGATAAAGCAGTGTAGGCTAGAATAGGTGATAACAGAGAACAGAGGTTTAGCTGGTTCAACTAATGTCTTTTGCTAGTCTCACAGAGTTGCACCCTACCCTCTCAGCCCTTCAAGTGAAGAGAGAAAAAAGTACAATGCCTAATCCATGCTACACTCCCCTCAACATCTATGCACACAGTAGAGAAAAAAAGTCCACTCTTTCTACTGGCAAGTGATCAGATATACTCCCCTTCCTGTCTTTCCTCATGCCCAGGAGCCAAACTGGTCCCATTTCTGTGGCCTGCCCCCCACTCTCTTCTGTCCTCACATTTTTGTTAAAAAAATCTTTTACATGATAACAAACTGCTTCCTACAAATGAAGTAAACAGTTGCTATAGTTTATACTTTCACAGAGTGCTAGAGCATTAAGGCTTTAGTTTAAAGAAATGTTTTAAACTGCTTGCTACAATGTAGGAAAACAGTTGCCACAGTTTAAAACACACATGGAGCCAGGTTTAACAGTAAATGCAATACCAACTTTTAAAAAGCTTGTATACATTAAAGAACAATCAGGATTGGGAGACCTTACCAACTAACACTTTGCACCCAGGACAGCTGCCCCCTTCACCTCCCCACCCAGCTATACTTCTGACAGAGAAGTGCTAAAAGAAAGGAATGGAATAAAAGGTTTGCCTGGACAGATTGCTAAAACAAATGAGATGAAAGGGAACATAAGATTTTATGTAAACAGCATATATCAGTGAGAGTATATTATGAAAATTGAACAGATTGGTGGAGAGCTCCTAAAGCAAACTACAAGAAAATATTCTTGATTGTAGGAAAAAAGAGTCAAGCAAATGAATAGGAAAGTCTATAATGAAATTATAAAAAGACAAAAAGAAACAGAACAATGTGTTGATTGAATAAGATAAATAGAAAGAGAGCTATATGAAAACATAGAAAAAATGTTAAACATATGCTTTTTAGACATCAATGCTTTTTAAAAGAAAAAGAGGACATATCACCATTTTGAGAACAAAGGCAGAAATGGATGAAAAATGGATGCAATGTTTAATGAAGAAGTAAATTATAGATACAAGCAAAAAGAAATAATGAAATTGAGGAGAAGTTTGTGGGTAGAAAGCATGACAAAGAAGAAGCACAAGTTAACAGATATGATTTTCACAGAAAATAAGGAAGTCATGTGAGTAACATGATTTGTAAATGCTTTTTGACAAGGTTAGTCATAAAGCAACATGGAATATTCTAGAGACACACAGATAGGAAAAAAAATCTGAATGTTATAAAAATATGCGATGAATGTCAGGAGTAAAATTTATGGTAAACGAATGGACAGGTGATAAGATAAAAGAATAGGAGGGGAGTTAAATGGATGCACATTGTACTGTTAATAAATGCAATAATTCAAACATGCATGGTTGATCTGAAATAAGCAAAAGGAGAGATGGGAAAAGGAGTTATAATATTGCTTTGGTTGCCATATGCAGATGATTTAATGATTGTGGCAAAAATAAGAGGGATAAGTGAAATGGTGGTAAAGAAAGCTGGGTTGCAGTCAAATAAGGCAAAAACAAAGGCCTTGTTGAAACTAAGAAAATATGTTGAATATATTATACTACAGAGGAAATAAGTGTATTTGAAGTGAAATTTAGAGAGTATGAAAATGAAATAGAATAGTTGAAGGTAATGCTGGAAGAAATAAAAAATGCTATCATGGTGGAGCAGTTTTAATTTATCATTTAACAATGTTAAATATATACATATTAGGAAATGTAACATATTTAGGGGGTGTTTATGTCTTCAGCTAAAATGACGAAACAATGTTAGAAATATGTATTTTATATTATATTTTATTTGGGCCTTAGGTGACTCAAGGGTAAAAGAGTGCTGACATACAATAAAAATAAAATGATGTTTCAATCTAAAAAGTCTATAGTGCACTTCACATCTATGCATTTCCTCTGGATAATAAAAAAAGTGAAACAGACAGTCT
This sequence comes from Protopterus annectens, assembly GCF_019279795.1. Taxonomy (NCBI): domain Eukaryota; kingdom Metazoa; phylum Chordata; order Ceratodontiformes; family Protopteridae; genus Protopterus; species Protopterus annectens. The sequence continues at coordinate 30,371,308 of NC_056733.1, read as the reverse complement.
CAAATGATGTGGAAATATTGTAAATAAGCTTTTGAAGAAGTAAACAAGAAAAGATAGAAGGAAAAGTCTATGAAAATAAAATTATGGTAGGTAAAACTTAATTAGACAAATAGAATATTATGGAATAACATTATGATGTAAAATGTTATACACAATATATCCTTGGAAAAAATGAAAAGATAATGCAAGATATGCTGTAAAGGATAAAAGAAAAAGGCTTGTATTGGAAGATGCATTGGAAAATGTAAAGACTGTTATGAGTAAGAAACAACACAATTTTGTTTTTTAGAATGTGAAAAATGAACAGTTTGGGATAAGTTTTAAAAAGGAGTATAAATGGGAAGCATTTAAAATTATATGCCAGTTTGCTACCTCTGGCCTATTAATTTCACTACTCTGCTGTACCTCTCCTGTACTTCTCCAAGCTCACGTCATCCACTTTGTATCAATCTTAAAATCTTTATTTTCCATCAGTACAATTTCCATGTCACAGCTACTATCAGTACTGCTACTACTGCTGTTAACTACTATTTACCTTATTCACCACTTGCTAGACCCTAATTGGTTTGGCTTATGTTTTTTCACTCCCAATCTAGTCCTGAACTATTTTACTTACCTATCTTAAAATCTTATCTATAGTTATTTACGATATTAACTCTTGCAATTATTTGCTATTTTGATATGTTTCAAATGCAATTATATTCCTGCTGTATTTTTTCACCACTACCTTTTTTTTTTCTTATTCCTTACTGTATATGAACATGTCTTCAGACATGTTGTATGTATTATTTACTCTATTACTGGTGAGTTTTAGGCTAAAGTTATGTGCGCCTATTCTGCATTGTTGTATTTTTGACATTTTTATTGTTTGTCATGTTAATTGTGGAGCTTTTCTCCCCAGGCCTCCACTGAAAAGGGGTTAATTATTCTTAGCCCAGTGGATAATCCCGGTAAACAAATGTAAAATAAAAATAATAAAAAGTAAATATGGAAAATAGGAGAAAGAATGTAAAATTCAAAACTGGGACAGAATATTACTTGTAACAATCTGGAGATTATAGAATTGAAGATGTGAATGGTCATTGTATAACAAAATAGAGATGAATAGAGATGATGACTATGTGCTACATGAAATAAAAAGATAGTTGTGGAAGACAGGGTCAGGATAGATGAATACATTTTAAAGAATATTTTATGTTGACTTAAACATTATTATTATTATTATTCATTTTTGTGTTTTGGGGATAGATGAAAACATTTTAAACAATATTTGATATTGACTTAAAACGGTCACTGGTTTTGTATTTTTGAAATGATAAAAATGAAAATAATTGTGTTTTTGTATAGAAATGTGTTAAGAAAAAAATGTAATAAAATGTCAAGATATATGTAATGAATGTGAATGTGTAAATAAGTATAAATAAGGAAGGTGCTAAATAAACAACACTTTCGCTTTCATGTGGACAGGGTGAATAGCAACAATTTGAGAGACAGAGAAAAAGAGAGAAAGGGAGAGAGATACACACACACACACACACACACACACACACACACACACACACACACACACACACACACACAGGAAAGTGAAAACAACACAGACTGTTCAGTGCTAGTGTTCTTTGGGTGTTTTAACTATAGGTGATACAACTAAGAGGTTTCCAGAGACTGCAGAAGGTGTGGCTAACAATAAACATTTTCTGCCATTGTTTCTGAGGGCAGTTTACAGACAGACAAAATATCTGTATAAACTTATGGAAGAAAATGAACTTTCATATAATAAAGCATAGCCTTGGACTAAGGATGGAAATCACTGCTTTCAACTGCAGGAGGAGGCAACTGAAGAAGTTATTTGTGAAGATAATATACTACCAGGAGTGAATTTGGAAACAAATTGAGAAGCATCAGCAGATAATGCAGATGGTGGGCATTTATAAGAGATGCTATGAGGTAGTTGTTTTGGCTGTTAAAAAAAGCAGGAGATAAGAAGCTAAAGAAAAAACATTTTTTGAAAATGTCTTAAAAAAAAAAGATAACACATCTGTGGGAAAATTTAATTGAACCATTGAGGTTCAAAATATCAGATATCCTTTAATTCACATAGACAATGAGCATTTTTACAAAATGATGGTTGAAAATGTTCAGTTATTAGGAATGTTTTAGTTTAATAGACAAAAAGAAAAAAATAATATCTGTGGAATGACTATCACAGTGATTCATTAAATTGCCTAGCAAAAGCCATTTGTATCATGATAAAAAAGGTCCCATTCCCACGATGAGCTTATCTGTGATTCAGAGACATGTTAGTTACAAGAAGGTGTGATACCCCAGCACTGGCCCAGTAATCAAGGAGCCTCAATCCTCACCACTAGCACCAGTGAGGGAAATACACATTGGGAGGATGACAAGTACACACACAGTAAATTTCAGTTTCCTTTAAGAGCACACAGAGATCAGTCAGTCTGGGGAGGTTTCTCTTTCTTTCTCCAGATTCCCAATAAGACTATCCACTGGCACAACTATAGGGTTAAGATCTCAGCTGAGTGGCCAAGCTAAGACCTCCAGCACCCTCTCTGTCCAATCAGTGTTTTGTGTCCCTGCCCAAGTAACTGACTTACACACACTTTGAGATTTGACTTATATGTAAACCAGCATACACTCCTGGGGAAGGCTGGCACAGTTTAATAGCTATGCCCCCTTCTGCCCAGACTATAAAGTAGTTATCACTGCCACGAGCTAGCTCTTATCAACTACTTTAAAGCCCTTCCAAAGGGTGACCAATCTTACTGTGTAACGTTATTATTATTCAATGGTAAGTGTGACCAAGACCTGCAAGGCTATTTAAGAGTGGCTTGTATAGTGTCACCAAATACATATGCAAGTACTCTCAGAGCTTAAATATCTCTAAACAAACCAGCCACAATTAAAATGTTTAAATATATTTAATAATAAATAATAAAAGAACAAGACAATACTCAGTAACTCAGTAACTCAGTACAGTGACACAGAATTCAGAATCACAGGAAATATTTTAGAAATAATCTAAACTAATCCTTATTATATTCCTATCTATGTCTAGAAGAAACTATGCTCTAAATAACTTACTTACAGAGCAAGGCAAATGCAGATGAGAAGTGTCGAATGGATGTTTTCAGATCCAAGACAAGATACAAAATGCATTGACTCATTCTCTGAGATAGTTCTTACATTAATAATACACATTACTGCTGGGTTAGCTGGATGACATCATTATTTCTCACCTGGCTTCAGTTCCCAGACTAGCAGAAACTTAGAATTTAGTACCTCTGTGTCAGAGGTACATATCTCTCAGAAGTTTGCCTAGAACTAGAAGTCGTAAAACAGTTAAACACTTTTACATTTTAAACCTAGTAATTATTTCTGTTTCAAGACAATAGAAAGAAACTCCTAGTTGTAGACATCCTGTCTCTTTGCATTAACTAACTTTTATAGCACAATTGTAAACAATTTCAACTTATTGCCTTGAAGTTTTGCAAGTTAACACTGTATGTTCCAGCTTCTACCATTAAAACACACATCTGCACAGGTATATAGTGTATTCACATTTCTGCTCTACACTGCAGTTACATTCTTGAAGCTCAGTAAATAACATACAGTTCAACACACACTTCTGTACCAGTAGTTTAATATACACATAACATATAGTTCTCTTACACTTGTAAGACAAGCCTATGGATCATATTAATATTCACAAATGACATATGATTATTTACCAAATTCCAGATAGGTGGGCAGGCAGTGTCACATTTCTATATAAATCATATTAATATTTTCAAGTGACATATAATTATTTACAAAATTCAAGCTAGTTGGACTGGTAGCATTTCAGTTTATCACACAAGGAAAGATCTCATTATTTTCAAATATGTGTGTCTTTGAATCAAAGATACTAGTGTGATGTGCAGATCACTGCTGATCTTCATGTAGCAGTAGTAAACTTTTGCTTATGTAGGTATTGGCATTCCACCCACAGTCACACTCCCATGCACACAGGTACACATTCAAACACACACACACACACACACACACACACACACACACACACACACACACACACACACACACAGTCCCTCTGACTTGTCTTTCCTTCCGTGTTTCCCCTCCCACCCCTGATCACCATAATAGTTTATGTGCTATTATGGCACAAAGCAGCACATAAATTATTATTAGTTTTTACCCCCCACCCTGATCCCCATAATAGTTGATGTGTCATTATGGCACATATCTAATATTTCCTGGTGGCTAGTGTGTCTGCCACCACTGATCACCATAATACTGTAAGTGTCATTTTGGCATTGGTCTATTGGCTAGTGTGTATCCCATCCCCATTCACTGTACTGATGTTGGTGCCATTATGTCACTTAACTATACTGTTTCTTCTGGTGTCTAGTGGCTACCGGACCTTCCATCCCTGTAATGCTATGAGAGCCATTATGTAACTTAAATTCAGTGTAATCCTTGGTGTCTAATGCCCCCCTCATCACGCACCAGCTCCCCATACTAATGATGATACTTCTAAGGCATCTACATTTAGAGTAATCTTTGGTATCCATCATCCATGTCCTGTTGCTGTTACCATTATGACACTTACATTTAGTGTAATCCTGATGTCTTGTTTTTTCAGAACCCCCTATCTCTGTACCAATACCAGCACCATTAATACACTAGTGACTAGTGGCTCCCCCACCTCCTGATCCCCTTACAACAGTTGTAAAGGTAGTATGACATGACCTTTTGGCTATGTTCAATTTCACAATGTGGTAATGTCATTACTGATGTACACAGTCAAGAAATAGTCTCTGTATCAATGCCTTCCTAGAGGCAGTTCCATGGGAGAAAACACACATGGCTAATTAGCATATGCCTCTTCCCCAGGCCAACTCATTAGTATTCAGCATGGCAGCAAGGCTATCCCTAAGTGATGCTCACATCTTCACATTGGAGCACCACGTTAGGGTGGTTATTAATAGCAAACAAGTACTACAAAGTGAATTTGGAGCTGTACACATCACATTACCTTCCTAAATTCCTATTAAAAATAGGTGACCATGATAAAAAGAATATTGTTTACATTTTTTCAGAAATGTACAACTAAAGGTTTGGAATGGGGTGTGGAACTGAAGGTTAATTTGCAAGAAGTTAATAAAGGAGGAAAGAAAAAGGTTGGCATTGTCAGATATTCTGGCCAACCTTAAACATGTTATTCTTCTGTTTCAGAAGACCACTAGTAAAAAATAAACTACAAAGCTTCATAATGTGTGGGTAAATGGGGCACATAGCTAAACATTGTAAAACATATTGCATATATTGTGATTCTGTTAAACACTGATGGCATGAATGTGAAATGATAGCAAGGAGTAAAAATGAGAGTGAAAAGGTAGTTATATCTGACACAATACAGTCAAATATATAAAGTAAGGATATTAATATTTGCTAAGAATAGGATGATAAGAAGGAGAATCATATTTTGCCAGATGAATTTACAAAGGAAAACAAATAGAACATAGTTAAGAGAGGTGGTGTTAATGAAAAATATCCCTGAAAAGAAAAGGTTTGTAGAGAAAAAGAAAAAAAGGAAAAGTATATATAGATTTCAGAATGGGATATTGGAAAAAGGGAAAATATTATCTACTGACAAACTAATACAAATAAAAGTAAAAGATAAACTTCTCCATTCTTTGCATACATGTAAACATTATTAAATTTGAACAATTAAACCATGATACTTTTTGTTTGGAGAACACATTTTTGCTTGCTGTACTTCAAAAAGAGCAACTTGAGCAATATGGAATTTTACAAATGATACATGCTCTGATATAATTGTGTTTTATCTATTTTTACATATTATAGTTTATGAAACAATTAGAGTCTGATAGTTAATTGGTAGTGGATTGCAAGATATCATGTGGTGGTGGTCAGAATCTTGCATGCTTTTATATTCACTAAGGAGAAGACTATGCTTTTTAAAATATAAAATATTCTTGAATATAAATATGAAAATTATTATCATTGGGGATTTTAAAAGTGTTGTGAGGCGAAGAAAGAAAACATAGGCTGGGGAGGTAAATGTACATAGAAACTAAACTAAAATTTTAGACTGAAAATAGGGAATGAGCAGAAATATAATAATGTGAGCGGTATTTTAAAGACAGATATTGCCTTTGTTATTTTTTCAGAGACAGTACAGGAGATTGTTTATGAGAATATTATATATGGCTTTTTGATCATTCAACAATATAAACTAATTTTGGAGAACACCAGCATATTACTAGTGAGGGTAAATGAATAAAAGAAGCCAATAGTATTGTGTATGGAATTAATGATGTGATACTTAAAAAGACAAATTTTGTTTATAGAAACTAGATTAATAAGGGATTTTTTTCTGAAACATTGATAGTATGATAGATCCTTTATAAAATATGCATAAGAGTTTATATTTAGAAATAATTTAAAAGATGCCATTCATCTAGGAAAGAAGTGCATTATGAACAGTAGCAAGATTTGGAACAACAGTTATGAGATGAGACAATGAAAGCATTGATATAAGAAAAAGTGATATATTAATCTAATGAGTTAAGAGTGGGACATGGATTTAAAAGGCAAAAGTATTGTGCTAAAGGAAGAAAGATAGAAGTGATTCCTTGTTTGAGTAAGCAAACTAAGTTTTCTGAAAATATATTATTAGAAGTAGAGATCAGGGTAGGATGCTTAAACATATAACACAATATTATCTATAGCACTGAGCAATTCTTTAAGAAGACATATGTAAAACGTGATGAAATTATAAAAAATGTGGAAAGGAAAAACATGTAAAAAGTATGTCAAATATTAATTAGTGAAGTTAATACTGAAGTTGTAGAAAGGAATATAAAGAAGAGTAGGGTGAAGTCCATGATGGGGGGGCAAGGCTTACTATTTGTTTTATAGATATATGAACAAATGTGAGGTAAAATATGTTTAAAAGGCTATAAATAAATTGATATAATATGGAATAAGGATATATGACATAGTGTTATTAGATTAAGATGGAAGAAAGGAATATATGTTTGTTAAGTAAATGAAGGCCTATCTTCATATGTAACATTAATAAAAATTGGAAGGATTGTATTACAGATGAGATTTGACAATGTTATGACAGAAATATTAGGAGAATGTGTTTATGACGTAAATGGTATAGACAGTAAAGAGATGTCAATTTTTGTTAGAGAAGTGTCTGATGAAATAATTGATGGTAAGAAAGCAGGTTGACTTTGTGTGATATAATGAATGCCTATGATAATATAAGCCATTGTCAGCTGTGAAAAATGTTAAAAGGATGTGATAATACTATTAGAATTACCAATTTATTATGATCAGCATATGAGCATGCAACTATAGTGTTACTGAATAGATGAGTTGTTCAGCAAAGGTGTCTGATAAGCACCATATCATTTGTTTGGTACAGAATGCTATTAAGTAGAGGACACAAAGAGAAATAGCAGAAACAAATATGATGTTAAAAGTTCAGGTTAAATTACAAATCATGTAAAATTATACTGATGATGCAATGTTGATTGTTAAGAAATGGTGTAGCTGAATATTGTTGACATATTTGCTTACAATTTTAGAAAAAGATAGTTATAATTTAACAAAGAAAAAAGCAAATAATGACACACAATGATTTCTATTCAATGTGATTTCAAACAATTTATTTTATAGGAATTTTATTTCTTTCTGGCATGCATTGTAAATAGTGTGCATTTATTTTATATTCTTGCTCTATTTTGCTATTGTAAGTTTCATAATATGTCAAAATATATTTCATTAATAATTAAAGGCAACAAAGCAAAGGATTTGCAGAAATTAAGACATCAGAAGGCATTTATTTTACAAGGCATGAACTTGCGAGTTTATTCTGGTATTAAATTTGGAGATAAACCTGCAATTGATAAAAACTGAAATGACTTAATACATAAAATAAGAAAAATTGCAAACATTTGGAAGATTTGTCATTTATCATTTAAAAAATGGATTCATTCAGCTTCCTTAGGCAAGATATGTTGAAAAATAAATAGAAATTATTTTCAATATTATCTGGAGATCCAGACTGAATCAGAAAAAAAGAGAGGTATAGTTTAAAAAATGAGAAAGGTATGCTAGGATTGATGAAACTCTTAGATTTTTTGAGCTCATTGCTTATATTTTTGTTAATGATGATGTTAAAGGAGGAAGACTATACTGTGATGTCAAAATTAATAGATATTAAATATGTGGATATTTTTATAGAATTTTAGTTAAAACAGAGTAAGAACAGAGAGTGTTGACCATAAGATGAAAATGAGAGAATGGAAAATCACTTCAAGTAAGGCTTGACAAATAGAAAATGTTGGTAAGAGACCATTATAAATAATTATTGAAGACATAATCATTGAGAAGTTTTAATGGAATAAATAAAATAATATATTTTAGATTGGAAAGATATTTACACAACTTAAAATGTGTTTTTGTGGAGATTGTCTATTAATTACCTTCCAGTTTTTAACAGTAATGAAGTACAAACAGTTATAAGAAATACAATGTTATTGCTGTGGTTGTGAGAAAATAACTGAAGTTTTTTTAGCATAATACAGTTAGAAAAAAATAGAGGTTATTATTAGTATATGTAACCAGGATAACCTTTAAGCTGTTATTAATGACATACTATTATGTGGTTATCATGGAGAAATTAATAAAATCAAATTGGAAAATAGATACATTCATTTTTTATGTATTTGTCAATAGTGGTTAGCTTGATGTAATTAATTATTATACAATAAAAACTAGGATGCATTTAGGAGTAAAAATGGTAGAATAATGGTTATAGGTAAAAGGACTGGGTGTAATATTTTATGAGGAAAATGCAAGCAAATAGGATTAATAACTGTTTATTTTTTAAACATTTTCTTTTAAGTATAATAACATTTTGTGTAAAGGAAGTTACTAAAGGGATTTATGTTTTCTTTTTTATTTCTGTAGAATACTAATGATTTGTAAATAAATTTGGTGCATGCTGTTTAAAATAAAGACCCCACCTTCTCTTTTGATAAGCGATATAGGATCCTTTACATCTACCTGAGCTACAACCAACTTAGGCAGAGGAGCTCTCCCCTTAACATTTCATCCAAAGAATGGCATATTCAGAAATGCAGCACTCCACTGAATGCTAGACTGCAGTTCCAGTAAAGGAAAATTAACCCATTCACCTGGGATGAGGATAAAACCCACAGCACTCTAATCTAACAGCAGCAAAGATGAATATCGTACCTGCTGAGACACTGACATTGGCTCAGCCATTTATGATTGAACCCTAAATCTCCTGTCATTATGTCATTATATTCATTTGTCTGTATTTGCCCAAGTGGCTTGGATAATGACAAAAAAATGTATAAGTATAAGCCCACTTAAACAGTCAAAAAAAACTAATTAATAAATACAGAAATAAGCAAAATACTTACTGAAGTGTGTTATTACATTAGGGACAGTGCATAACTTAAGGGTATCAATTTTAGCAGAAGTAGCTGAGGGTAAGCACAGAAAAGTTAAAACTGGACAATTGCTCAGATATGAGTTGAGAAACACAATGAATTATGACACACTTAAACTGTAAATATTTCTAAACATCTTTCTGCGTCAATTTAAAATTGTCCTTTAAGTAAAGTTTGCTAAGGCTGACAATAAATTGCTGCAAATCTGAAAGTGACATTATGCCTTTCTCTTTCAACATTGCACAGAACACCCACTTGCGACCATGAATAAGCTTAGGGTGATCCTAAAGAGGTATAGTGGAACCCCAAATATTTGACAGACTTGCCACATTCTTCAATACACATTGTGCTTTCCTAGCTATAGTTTGTTCAAGTACCTAGGCTACAATGGAAATATTTTGATGCTACTAGAAGAGAACTAAGTGAGAAAATATTTACAGAAGTTTTGCCTTAAGTCAGACTAAAAGAGGAGAGAAATCAAGAAGAGTGGGCAAGAATTTCTGGTTGAGGAATGCCTGAAAAAAATTCCTAATCTAAAGAACCTCTAACCTGCCTTTTTTATAATTCTACTGAGCATTTGAATGAACATTTTCTTCATTTTTCCATTCTAGATAAAGTGAATATTATTTTCAGTGTTTTCTTCACCTAAATATATAAAGCTGGCGACAGACATATCTGCAACATAGAAAATTATGAGGCAGGAGGCAATTTTAAGTTCTCTGATTCCACCCAAAATGGAAGTATTCAGATGATACCAGATACGCCCCTGGATTCACTATCCTTCCATGCAGGAGTAGCTTAGTCCTGCATGGAAGCGGCAGATTAGGAGCAGGATGGCAGCGCGCAATGCATATTAATGAAGGTGCGCTGCCTGAGCTCCTAAACTTACACGGACCATGTACGAGTGCAGGGGGCATGTCTGAGAGTAGAGGTCTCAGAATATACATTCCCCTGCAATGAAGAACAGCAGAGTATCAAAAAAAGAATGAGTGAGGCAGCACACAGGTATATATCTATACTGTTGGTTTGATTTCAGACCTAAAAAGAGTGTTTTCATATTTGTACAAACTGAGTCATAAATATGTCATTGAACAGATGAGATTTTTCAGTAAAATTCAAGATGCTTGAACCCTTGCAATAATCAAGAATTCCAAGTCTAATGTTTTTTATAGCTATGTAAACCAGTTGCACTCCCTGAGTATTTAATTGTTGATCCATTTTGTAAATATAAGCATACCCCCAGCAACATCCCCCCACGTTTACAAGAGCAATAGTTAAACAGAAAATATAAAGAATATTTTTTTTATGAAACAGATTAAATTTAACCATAGGTGCGCAGGTTTGCCCATCGCTTAGCTACGGTTAATGTAGCTTAAATAGCACAAGAGGATAAAAAGCAAGACATATGCAAATTAAGCAGTACAGCAATAGTGTAATGGACAGAGCATTTGCCTCATAAGTAGTCATTCTCGGTACGAGTACCACTCCAGTACAGTCTAATTTCCATGTCAAATCATTGTACGATCAATTTATTTTGTTGCATAAACTACAATAACATATATTTATAACATGTATATATTTATAACATATATTTGTGAACTGGAGTACTGCACTAAATGCAGATGTGAGGTGTCAGTGTCATAATGTTGCAAAGTCCAGAGATAATCACAAGTGCCCCCTACAGTATATGTACACAGGAATCAGGGATACAAATGGAAGGCAAAATATGTAATGAATGATAACTCCATACAGTTTCCAAATCCACCACCTACCCAAGAACCATTAGATATTACGATCTAAATTAATGTTGTGGTAAGTGGGAGTAAGCACTAGTAAGCAAGTGTAAGCACTAATAAGCAGTAGTAAGTGGGAGTAAGCATATTTAAGCAGTAGTAAGTGAGCTTAAGCCAGTTTACATGGGAGTAAGCAATGGCACACAGGTTAAGCAATATTTAAGCTAACTCTCTCTAAGCATATTTAAATGAAGGTTAGCATTGCTTACCTTCGCCAAATCTGTGCAAACCCACTTACAACTGCTTAAAAGTGCCTTAATCACTCAGTATCCAACGGCCCTTGTTCTGCCCAGCAACAAAATAAACAGCCTCTGTAAGGCTCAAACCTAAGACCATACACACCATAGCCAAAGTGATTTACCACTAAGCCATGTCAGATATACATATCCCTGATGTTTTCACAAACATATCATTCAGTACAGTCATTCAACAGTACAAGAAATGTATTTATACATGTAGATGTATGTGTGTGTGTGTGTGTGTGTGTGTGTGTGTGTGTGTGTGTGTGTGTGTATATTTATATCTAA
>NC_056733.1:30264446-30356946 GCF_019279795.1 Protopterus annectens | reverse complement strand
GAAGCAGTAAGCCTGCATTTACCCAAGGTGAATTGTATGGTACTGTACATTCAGATACCTTAAGGCAGCTTACCCCTGATACCCCTCACATGTTATAACAGCCTAGGTTAGTTATGGTGCATCCCCCCATAAACTGACATACAGGGACATATACCACTGTTACATACATTGGCCTCTGGACTGCATAAGGGCACACATGTATTGTGCAGATGAAGCCCACACATATATGGACCCAACCTGACAATATGTGTGGGGATCACAACAGCAGTGGAATGATGGCAGGAATGGCAGCATGACATACTCACAGCCCACTACATAACCCCTGACAGCATGTCATATGGACAAAGCCTGGTATGTAGGTGGAGGACAAAGGCTGGAACACAGGCCCATATGTGAAATAGTGTTGTCACACACTAAGCAAGTTGCTGGTGTTACAGGATAGTCTGCAACATAACCTTAGCCAGGAATATGAAGTCAGAAACACAAATGGATGTAGCCATGGACATAGCACTCAACACACACACACGCACACAGCCAATGATATATCTGACACAAGACCTGTGTGGTGGGCAGGCAAAACATAACACGCACACCTCTGGCCATCAAGTGGATATGCACACAGGTGAGAGCTATGCAGACAGACTGCAGTCTGTGTTAAACTAGTATGTACACACAAACTCTGGAACACTGGTTCTATACAATGCATACAACAACAGTAATCACACTCTGTAGTTCTGGAACTCATAGAAAACTGTAGCTGGCCAGAGTGTGCAAGTTCTCTTGTAACAGGTATTGTTACCTGCTGTCTATAACACTGCTGCCCACACACAGGAAGGATGTCCACCACACAGGAAAGGTAAAGGGACAACGCCCACATGATGTAGGGATTTGTAGTAGTGGGTTGCCATGACAGTGGTAACTGGAAGTACTACACAGCATGCTGCATGCAGGTAGCAAGTGGAGGACACTGATTGCTGCAGAGGCCATCACTTGATCATGTGCAACACCCACAAAAGCCATGCTGCAATCTATTTCAAGCAGCTCAATCCATTTACTGGAGAGAGAGAGAGAGAGAGAGAGAGAGAGAGAGAAAGAGAAAGAGAAAGAGAAAACAAACAGAAAAATTAAAACAGATCTAGAACCACAACAACACCAAAAAAGAAAACAAAGGAAGCAGGCTAAGGAGTGAAAAAAAATACCTCCTACAAGGACACTATTCACAGCAGACCTCATCCCCACAATGGGTATGTGAAGTATATATGCATGTAATTGACTGTAGTACTTGGTTCATAATACTGGAGTAGATGATGTGGAATGATATATATGTGCCATCAGGTGTTGCTGTTGTAATGATCTTCAGCTGAACAACTGCTATGAACATTAGAGTCTGTCCCTCTGGGTAGTCGGTCATACCCGTCAACTGTGTAGAGCAGCACTGACTGACAAGATGCATGCTAATATAGTGTGTGGTGTGTAATGGAAGGGATGTATATTACTGTGGCCAAAAGCTGGTGTTGGAAGTAATGCCATAATAATGGACACGTGGGTTCCAGAGCCCACCACTTGCAGGACACTCAGGTTAACATGTATTGTAGCATGCTGAAATGCCATAGGTGTATAATAGATTTACCTGCAGCCTAGCCCTATATATACTCCCCTAATGTTAGGCTGTGTCCATATGTGGCACCTGTCTGTGTTGTAGCAAGGCAGAACAGTACAGCTGTAAAGGAAGGAGTTTTGAGATTGCGGACCTGATGTCTGAAATATATATATATATATATATATATATATATATATATATATATATATATATATATATATATATATATATATATATATATAGCTTGGCATACTTCCGAGAAAGTGCTTTTTGCCAAAAAAGCCCTTTCACGGAAGTATACCTGCAGCTAGAGGGAGTCATAGGGGAATGACTGTTGCGGAGATTGTACTACAGTGTGGATAAGGGAATATTCCCTTTTCCTCACTGTAGTGCAATTTCGGAGTAAGAATATTAAAGTAGGGGGTGTGGGGGTGCAGGGGTGCTTATATATACATGTATGTCTACAGATATACAGATACCCATATGTAGACATATATATAAACGCATATATATAACATAATATATATTAACATATATATATATATGTATATATATATATATATATATATATATATATATATATATATATATATATATATATATATATATGTGTGTGTGTGTGTGTGTGTGTGTGTGTGTGTGTGTGTGTGTGTGTGTGTGTGTGTGTGTGTGTGTGTGTGTGTGTGTGTGTGTGTGTGCATGTCTACATATATACAAACACACACACACACACACACACACACACACATTTATGTATGTAAATACATGTCCCCAATATTACCACCACAGTGCTGCATGCTATGTGTGAGGGAACGGTACACATAGTAAAACACACGGATATATACAACTGTAAGTATGTGCAATTTGGATGGGTATGTCACATGTGAACTCTTTTGTTGGGATGACATTGCCCTTGTCTGTGAAGTAGGGAATGGGAATATGGGGAAGCATGGCAGGTATATTTGTGGAGCTGGTCCGGGTTGGTAGATATAGAGGACAGCGTAGAAGGGTGGTATATGACACATGTGGTGGGCAAACACCCTGGATGGTGTGTGTGGTCTGTGATGTGGAATCCCCATGGGCCCCCATATGGAAACAATGGGAATAAGCCTCCCACCCATTGCTACTCACAACAGCAGTCCATGGCCCTGAAGGTGCCTGGCCTGGAGGCTGAGCAGGAGGAGCATTTAGACCTTGTGAATGTGTACTGGGTGCCTCAAGGTGATGTAGCACATCCCACAAGTGTCTGTGGAGCCCGCTATGGAACAGACCCTGGACTTGACCTCGGGTGACAGGATCATGTCCGTGTGTACCCCTGGGGGGGGGGCATCTTCTGATGTGGTTCCACCTGAAGGTAGTGCTAGACCAGTAGATTAGGAGACCCACGGCTGGGTCCCACATGTAATGTGGCCTGGTAACATGAGCAGATGAGGTTGGAGAGGTGGTTTTGCTGGCAAATATTCCCTAAACATGCTATTGTGTCACTGTTATAGAACATATGTGGGTAGTAATAATCTATACAATCCCAGAACATGCCCAACAGCATGCATAGATATCCCCAATAACACAGAATGTCAGATATGTGTATAAAGGCAGCGGTCCTGCTGAATGATACTGCACCAAAAACTCAAGAACAAAACGCATAAAGGAGTGTAGTATCAAAACACATAGGAACATCCAGTATACCAAAGTAGAGGATAATTACTATACGAAACACGCTGACAGCACTTGTAGAAGGCAAACCATTTAATTGGAGATAAAAAATGAGCGCTTTCGCGTGGACATCCACGCTTCATCAGATAATTTACTGAATCTGTCTTCAGAATTTAAATACAGTTATTAAAGGCGGGAAAGCCTGCTCATTAAGCAATTAATTAATTTAAACAGTCAAGTTAAAACAAGCATTATGTTTCTTTAAAGGGCCTGTCACTAAATACAAATTCAAGTAGTGACATCAAACATTTTTCTTATGCCCTTTGAAAATAACGCTAAGAATGCTTATATACAAAATAATTAAAATTAATAAAACTAAACAGCTGAAAGCATCTTGTGATCATATCTTGTCATATAAAATGAACACATTAAACAACTAAATAGCAATAAATATAAATAAATTTATCCATTTTAAATGAACGCTGGTAGAACATTCAAATGTGAATCATGAGCATATATATCAAATATATAGAATTATGTATATGTGATAAACCTAAATATGTCAATATATCACTATATATCATGATGGCATAATGTTTGGATACAACTCATTAAAGTGCAGGATGAATATATGGAGCTATATATATAAAGACAAGGTAGGTCAAACTATCATTTTATGTATTTAAAATACTGTATGAAACGCATATAATCATTTATCATAATCATTTTTATTTATTTTCCTTACATTTCCCTTACCCATAGTATCCAACTGTTTGGTATAATCAATATACATATTAATTATTACATATATATTAATATAAACAAACAATTAACTAAATAAGTAAATAAATAAATAAACTGATTTCAATTATTGATCAAATTAATTCAAAAATTACAGCATTGCACTAAGTAAGTAATTTATAATGTATATATGCATATATAACACTTGTATAAATACACTATTTATTAAACATGTGTGTTTAGCTGATGAAAATTTATTAATTGGATAATCTCAGTTGGATAATATTAAACAAAATGATATATGGGAGACATATAAGGGACCATATATCTATTTCTTAGATGCTAATACTGGTTTAATAGAAACATGGTTATTGATTCCCGGTTCTATATGTGCACCTAACCTTAATATCCAATTGAGTTCCATAAGTGCGAGATGATTCTCTTTATCTCCACCTCTACCATCCTGTTTTACCTCTTGTAGGACTCTAAAGCAGAATGTATGTGTGGGGAACTCTATGATGTGTTTCGCCAGAGCATTGGTATCAGTGGCCTTGCGTATATCATATAAATGATTGTAAATACGCTCCTGTAGTTTCCTCTTTGTTAGTCCTACATAAAATGCCTTACATTTGTTACAGGTTGCAAGATATATCAAGTTGGAAGTGTTACAAGTAGCTCGAAAATGTGGTCTAAAGACATAATCAGTGTTAGGATGTTGAAAATGTTGTATTTTTGTAATGAATTTACATCTGTTACAATTGTAACAAGGGTATGTACCAAACTCCTTAGTATAAATACTATTCACTGTGTTAATGTCTTGTTGTATTCTAAGATGTGAATCATCACATAAGATTCTCTTAAGGTTTTTACTATTTTTGTAAATAAACCTAGGATATTTACTGATGATATTTCTAGTTTGAGAATCTATAGGTAAGATATGCCAATTGTTACTAATGACTTGTTGTATCTTTTTTATGTCACTAGTATAAGTAACAATATAGCTAATGTGGTTGTCTCTGACATCATTTCTCCTATAAGATCTATAGTTGCCTTTTATATGTTTCAAAGTCATACTTTCCTTTTCTACAGGCTTGATATCATCCAAGACTTCAGATCTAATACTTTTGACCATAAAAGAATTATAACCTCTGTTCATGAATAGATCCTCCATAAAGTGTGCTTCTTTATTTAAATCTTCAGTATTGCTACACAATCTTTGAATTCTTGTGAATTGACTTTTAACAATGGCTTGAAAGGTGTGTCGGGGGTGCATACTATTAAAGTATAACATTGAGTTTTTCCATGTAGGTTTCCTGTTAAGGGTTGAATCTATCTTGCCCTCTTTACTAAATCTAAGTGTGACATCTAAAAAGTTTATTTCTTTGTCAGAGATTTCTTGTGTAAATCTTAAGAATGTGGTGGTAGTATTCAAAAACTGCATAAATAATTCAAATGAGGCCTGTGTGCCTTCCCAGATGACTATAACATTGTCCACAAATCGCCTGTAGAATTTAATGTGTTTGAAGTTTTCATGTGTAAAGAGATGTAGTTTCTCCCACCATAAGACTACCAAGTTGGCATAGGTGTTTGCGCAGGGGGTGCCCATGGCTACCCCCCACTTTTGTAGATAGATTGAATCACCAAACATAAATGCGTTATTATATAGTACCAGTTCAAGAAGCTGATCTATAAGTATAATTCTATCATTAGAAAAACTGGTGTCTTTAGATAACAATTCATTTATGTATTGCATTCCTATGTCATTAGGTATAGAGGTGAATAGGTCTTTAACATCCAAGATAATAAGGAAATATGTCTGATGACAATCTAAAGTTAATTCTCTTATATCTTTCAAGAGGTCATAAGTGTCTTTAAGTATAGTTGGTGACTGCTCCACTACAGGTCTCAAGATGTTTTCTATTAGTTGAGAAACATGTGCAGTTATCCACTTATCACCCGATACTATAGGTCTCAATGGGACCGGGTATGTACCTTTATGCACCTTGGGTATCCCTTTTATTATGGGAATTGTGGGATGTTCTATATATAAAAATTCATAAGCTTCCTGGCTGATCTGTCGACACATAAGCAGGTCATACAGGACGTCTTTGACTGCTTTAATGATTTTTGTCACTTCCTTAGTTGTTATGGGGCTATATGTATCAACCTCCAATAGTAGTTTAAACATGCTATTGATATATTCTTGACTGTCTAGTACAACCACTCCCCCTCCCTTGTCAGCTGGTTTTATAACTATTTGAGTATTTTGTTTAAGTGCATTGAGAGAACGGTTTTCCTGTGGTGTCAAGTTGTAAAATCTACCTTTCTTATCTACCTCACTAAAAATTGTGTAATACTGATTTTCACACGCTCTAAGGAAACATTCTACATGCAGAGGCATAGCTGGAATAAACGTGCTTTGAGTTTTAAACAATGCTTCCCCTTGTTCATACACTGTATTGTCATTAAATAACAATTTTAAAGAAAGTTTCCTGCAAAACAATCTTAAGTCAAGTAACGTATCAATCAATGTTGCCGGAGTGGCCGGTATAAAGCTCAATCCTCTGTCTAGTACCTGTATAGCAGTACGGTCCAAAACAAGACTAGAAAGGTTAAATAATAGCCCAGAAGTCAGTTCTTTTTCCTTCGGTTGATTCCTGGCGATTCCGCTGAGTTCTTTCTTTTGCGGGAACCCCTGCTGTGCGATCGTCCCCTGTGAGGATAAGTTAGGGGTCGTTTTTGATAAGGTAAAAAATTAACCAAGGAAGGTAAAGCACTAGAGGTATTCTTTGGTATGGCTCCCGTAGTTACGGAAGCAGTCTGTTGAAAAAGTGCTTCCTGATTGGGAGGAGGCGTATCATTATAACTGGTTTCAGTTTGATTGTGCTCTGATGGTATCGTCACTTCCGCCTCCCTAGTCACTATGGAGACAGGCGTGAATGGCAACGATGGTGCAACAATGTTATTATTTATTGATTTCTTAGATTGTTGAGCAGAAACAATTTCTGTCTGTGATGTAGAATTCTGATGACTAGAAGCTTGATGTCTCGGCCAAACAAATACTTGGCCTTTCTGGAAATCCTGATGGTCACGTATTAATTTTTTCTGCTTGGTGATTCTCAGTCTGTCACTAAAGCTGTTAATTTGTGAAAAGGTATAATTTATTTTGCCAAGGCAATACTCTGAAGTGAATCGTTCAATTAGCTGTTGATACATTTTATCAGTTTTGTTTCTTAGCTCAGTCTCTAGAGGTAGAAAATAGTCCAACATTAATTGTGCATACTTGAATCCTAGTTCTATGTTCAGATCCTGCCACCGTTTGAGGAGTTCAGGATGTGAGTCCCCATAAGTGGGCATACAGAATACCCGCATGCCCCTGGGGACTACTCTAAAGTGAATACATGCTTCCAGATGTAGCCTTTGCCAGGCATACCTCTGTAACTGGTATAGGTTATCTTCTATAGTTCTTAATAAAGAATGAAACTCCATAAGGTTCTCACCGTTTGTGTTATGGTTGCTATGTCCAACTTCTCCCATGAAATCCAGAGACAATAAAGGGTTGTTGTGTAAATGCGTGAGGCCATTCCACAAAGAGGATGCATCCCTCGGCTCCGGATCCAAACGGATGGTAGGTTCCATTGTGTGCTGGAAACGCTGGCCAAAAAAGTTGAAGCACAAACGTGTATAAAGGCAGCGGTCCTGCTGAATGATACTGCACCAAAAACTCAAGAACAAAATGCAGAAAGGAGTGTAGTATCAAAACACATAGGAACATCCAGTATACCAAAGTAGAGGATAATTACTATACGAAACACGCTGACAGCACTTGTAGAAGGCAAACCATTTAATTGGAGATAAAAAATGAGCGCTTTCGCGTGGACATCCACGCTTCATCAGATAATTTACTGAATCTGTCTTCAGAATTTAAATACAGTTATTAAAGGCGGGAAAGCCTGCTCATTAAGCAATTAATTAATTTAAACAGTCAAGTTAAAACAAGCATTATGTTTCTTTAAAGGGCCTGTCACTAAATACAAATTCAAGTAGTGACATCAAACATTTTTCTTATGCCCTTTGAGAATAACGCTAAAAATGCTTATATACAAAATGATTAAAATTAATAAAACTAAACAACTGAAAGCATCTTGTAATCATATCTTGTCATATAAAATGAACACATTAAACAACTAAATAGTAATAAATATAAATAAATTTGTCCATTTTAGATGAACGCTGATGGAACATTCAAATGTGAATCATGAGCATATATATCAAATATGTAGAATATATATATGTGATAAACCTAAATATGTCAATATGTCACTATATATCATGATGGCATGGTGTTTGGATATAACTCATAAAAGTTCAGGAAGAATATATGGGACTATATATATAAATACAGGGTGGGTCAAGCTATCATTTCATGTATTTAAAATACTGTATGAAACACATATAATCTCATAATCATTTTTATTTATTCTCCTTACATTTCCTTTACCCATAATATTCAACTGTTTGGTGTAATCAATATACATATTAATTATTACATATATATTAATATAAACAAACAATTAAATAAATAAATAAATAAATAAATTGATTTCAATTATTAATCAAATTGATTCAAAAATGACAACATTGCACTAAATAAATAGTCTATAATGTATTTATGCATGTATAACACTTGTATAGATACTCTATTTATTAAATATATGTGTGTAACTGATGAAAATTTATTGTTTGGATAATCTCAGTTGGATAATATTAAACAAAATGGTATATGGGAGACATATAAGAAACCATATATCTATTTCTTAGATGCTAGTGCTGGTTTAATAGAAACATGGTTGTTGATTCCCGGTTCTATATGTGCACCTAACCTTAATATCCAATTGAGTTCCATAAGTGCGAGATGATTCTCTTTATCTCCACCTCTGTCATCCTGTTTTACCTCTTGTAGGACTCTAAAGCAGAATGTATGTGTGGGGAACTCTATAATATGTTTCGCCAGAGCATTGGTATCAGTGGCCTTGCGTATATCATATAAATGATTGTAAATACGCTCCTGTAGTTTCCTCTTTGTTAGTCCTACATAAAATGCCTTACATTTGTTACAGGTTGCAAGATATATCAAGTTGGAAGTGTTACAAGTAGCTCGAAAATGTGGTCTAAAGACATAATCAGAGTTAGGATGTTGAAAATGTTGTATTTTTGTAATGAATTTACATCTGTTACAATTGTAACAAGGGTATGTACCAAACTCCTTAGTATAAATACTATTCACTGTGTGAATGTCTTGTTGTATTCTGAGATGTGAATCACCACATAAGATTCTCTTAAGGTTTTTACTATTTTTGTAAATAAACCTAGGATATTTACTGATGATATTTCTAGTTTGAGAATCTATAGCTAAGATATGCCAGTTGTTACTAATGACTTGTTGTATCTTTTTTATGTCACTAGTATAAGTAACAATGTAGCTAATATAGTTGTCTCTAACATCATTTCTCCTATAGGATCTGAAACTGCCTTTTATATGGTTCAAAGTCATACTTCCCTTTTCTACAGGCTTGGTATCATCCAAGACTTCAGATTTAATACTTTTGACCATAGAGGAATTGTAGCCTCTGTTGATAAATAGATCCTCCATAAAGTGTGCTTCATTATTTAAATCTTCAGTATTACTACACAATCTTTGAATTCTTATGAATTGACTTTTAACAATGGCTTGAAAGGTGTGTCGGGGGTGCATACTATTAAAGTATAGCATTATATATATATGTGTGTGTGTGTGTGTGTGTGTGTGTGTGTGTGTGTGTGAGTGTGTGTGTGTGTGTGTGTGTGTGCATGTCTACATATACAAACACACACACACACACACACACACACACACACACACACACACACACACACACACACACGTTTGCAAATACATGTCCCCAATATTACCACCACAGTGCTGCATGCTATGTGTGAGGGAACGGTACACATAGTAAAACACACGGATATATACAACTGTAAGTATGTGCAATTTGGATGGGTATGTCACATGTGAACTCTTTTGTTGGGATGACATTGCCCTTGTCTGTAAAGTAGGGAATGGGAATATGGGGAAGCATGGCAGGTATATTTGTGGAGCTGGTCCGGGTTGGTAGATATAGAGGACAGCGTAGAAGGGTGGTATATGACACATGTGGTGGGCAAACACCCTGGATGGTGTGTGTGGTCTGTGATGTGGAATCCCCATGGGCCCCCATATGGAAACAATGGGAATAAGCCTCCCACCCATTGCTACTCACAACAGCAGTCCGTGGCCCTGAAGGTGCCTGGCCTGGAGGCTGAGCAGGAGGAGCATTTAGACCTTGTGAATGTGTACTGGGTGCCTCAAGGTGATGTAGCACATCCCACAAGTGTCTGTGGAGCCCGCTATGGAACAGACCCTGGACCTGACCTCGGGTGACAGGATCATGTCCGTGTGTACCCCTGGGGGGGGGCATCTTCTTATGTGGTTCCACCTGAAGGTAGTGCTAGACCAGTAGATGAGGAGACCCACGGCTGGGTCCCACATGTAATGTGGCCTGGTAACATGACCAGATGAGGTTGGAGAGGTGGTTTTGCTGGCAAATATTCCCTAAACATGCTATTGTGTCACTGTTATAGAACATATGTGGGTAGTAATAATCTATACAATCCCAGAACATGCCCAACAGCATGCATAGATATCCCCAATAACACAGAATGTCAGATATGCAGCAATCACATAGCAAGCATACCACAGGCATATATGGAACCATAGTGGCCCTGACAATGGCATGCAGGTGAATAGTCCATAACAGACCAGCAATGATTGTGTCGACACAGGGAACATGGCTACAAACACATAGCACAAAGTGTGGCACAATACAATATATGTCCCACTGGTAGGTAAGCTGTAGCCATACCTATTGAGTTGTGTGAACAGTTTGTTGTCACTGATGTGGTGGGGGGTGACAGAGATGTGTATTAATAACTATGGTAACCTTGCTGTATGAGTTGCTCAGACCTGTTTCCATCTCTATGTCTTTCAGGCAAGATGTCCCATGGACGCCTACCTGCATATTTATTGGCTGAGAACAACATTGTGCTGAACTATCTCATCCAGCACTATGCTGTCCTGTTTGTCCGGGCCGTGCAGGAGCAACCAGAGTGGACCGCCCTATGGAACGACCTAGTCCACAGGGTCAATGATGTCTGACTGCATAACCGCAGTTATGAGCAGGTCCGACATCATTGTTCTGACCTGCTTCCCAATGCCTGTCAGCATGCTGCTGCAGTCCGGGGGATCACTTCACCATGGGGGGGGGATCATGCCATCCATCCCCCTCTGACACTTGTTGAGGAGTTTCTTGCAAGCCTTGTGGCACCTGCCCATCCGCACAGCCAACAACTGCCAGACACCACTGTGGTGGTGGGTGCTACCCAAACACTGGCTGAGGAGCATGCAGATAAGGTCACAGGGCACATCAGTAGACTACTGTTACATATGCATCTGCATCTGTGCAGGAAGATCATGCATATCTGACATGTCATATGTATAGTTTGTTGCTGCATAGTAGTAATAAACAGATGTGCATAAGTGGTAGTATTGTGGACTTGTACTGCTGATGTACTGTAATGCTGCACCCACCCTGTAGCAATGCCACAGCTGTGGGTACTGACATTGCATCTCTCACACTCTTATGTACGTCCCTCTGGTATACCAGTAAGGCAGCAGCCTGTAGCTGGAGAATATGGTTAATGTTGATGCTTGTCAATACATCGGGCATGCAATGGCTATGGTATATTCCATGCACACATCTAACACACCTACCCATAATGCACGCTGTATATGTTCACATATTGTTGCTGTTAAATGCACTGCATCACAGTGGTGACCATGATGGGGTATTGGAAGGGTATATCAGACACCTGCAGGATAACTAACATCCTGTCATTGTGAAATGTGCTCGCAGGGATTAACACAATGGTGGCACACATGGCCTACAGTAGGGACATGTATGAAACATCACCCTTATACAGTGCAACAACAGTGTATATACCAGTATTACAATGGCAACTGTTACAGATCTACACTATGGCATAACGTATTACTGTGGTCCACATTATTAGCTGGGACTAGGCTGTAACACATGGTGTTCAGTGTATGGGACACTGCAAACTGACACATATGTGTAGGCCATACTTGTCAAGCATCTTCAGAAATGCTGAAGGAGGGGAGGGGGTGTCAGCATGACACACCAGTGCATTGCAGCAGGGATCCTAAGGATGCTAAGAATGGCTGTATCTGCACACAGTCAGGTTCAGAAACTGTGGCAGATGTAACCCTACTCCCACAGCAATAGTGACAGCATTGTGTGAACATCAAGGGATCTGTACATGAGTAGACCTTGCAGTCATGCAGAGTTGGGGACATGTGTAGGGCAGACTGACCATACACTGGCAAATGCAGATGGCCAATGCTAGTATACGCCTGCCAGGAATAGTGACGTAGTACACATAACAATACGTGCAACAAACCGTCATGATAAGGGTGTGCACATATATTCACACATGAAGTGTATGCATCACGGTCAGCATCCGCACACCTAATACATTTTGTAAATACTGCATGTGAATGTACAGGACATATGTCACATATCAGGCTCATGTACTGTTAATGTAGTGATGTTGTCCCATGGCAGATCAAGGAAGGGTGCGTCATATCAATAAGGGTGTGTATACTCCCCATAGTCATGGTATTGTCTGACGGTTGTCAGTGTAATAGTATTGAATTGGTCATACATGGTCCACTGATTTTGAGATCTGTAAACCAGACATCAGGCATTCTCAAATGACATCTGTTCACATATCATCCCAGGTATGTGTTGCTGAAAAGCATAGGTGCTGTGAGCATTAGAGCTGACATAACTGACACAGTACTACACATTCAGCAATGGGGTGTACACCTGTGAGGTTTGGTGCACAACAATACTGTGTACATTGGTGCAGTGGTTTCCAAGGGAAGGGGCATCACCTACTAACACGGCCCATGCATCATGCACATGTATACTGTTGCTAGCATGGATTGACTACAGCTGCACTGCATGCTGTTGTCTACCATATGTTATGCATGTTGACAGACGAGTAATGGGAAGACTGTGTGTACTATCTTTGTGCAACATCACCTGTGTGTGTGTGTGCGTGTGTGTGTGTGTGTGTGTGTGTGTGTGTGTGTGTGTGTGTGTGTGTGGTTATTTTGTCTGTCGGTTCACTCTGGTGAAGTGGAGGGAGGTTGATGCATGTAGGATGTGTGTGTGCATGTGAGTGTGCTTGTGTGGGTGTCCATGCACATGTGTGATTGTGGGGTTTTTCATACTGCAGTACTTCCCTTTGGGATTGTGCAGTACATGGACATGGACTGACACATGACACACCAGGAACACTTGTCTGATATGTAATCACAGGACAGCTGATAGTATAATAAGGTCTGCAGCATAGATCATGTATTGGGAGGGAAAGTAGACACCAAGTATACCCTTAATATCGCATTCAGCAGAGAGGTGAATGACAACCTACATATGCAGCACTACAGATGCATTGGGGAATTACTAGACAACATCAGGGAGTATATCTATATATTACAGTTGTCACATGACAGGTTGATTGAGCAGCATATCTTACATGTACTGAGCAATACTTACACATGACACTCCATTGCGTGACATTATGGAGTGAACATAGTAGCCCCGCACATATAGGGGCCATGCTCACAATGTCCTGACATACACAGGATAAATATTGAATGACAGCAGTGAGGTTATGTAAAACCTATTCCACTCAGGTCAAGGAGGTAATGGAGTAATAGGTCTTGTGTTGTGATCACTTGTCTAGTTATTTAGAGGAATGATATGTTAATAAGTAGTATTAATGAGTGTATGCTACCAAGTGTGATGCAGGATGGGAACTTATGGGAATAAATGTGGGACTATCTGTAAAATCATGAACAGGTAGGTATTAAGATGGAATGTGTGTGTGTGGGTGTGTGTGGGTATGTGTGGGTGTGTGTGTGTGTATGTGTGTGTGTGTATGTGTGTACTGTTATGCAATAATGTACAGGTCTTAAGTGTGTTTCTTGTTTTCCCTCACAGGTGGCGAGGTGGATCAGGGTCCCTCCTGCAGGCAATCTGATGTTAGTGTCCATACAGAAACCAAAGATGATGATAGTAATGTTGAGGCACAGGTGGGGTTGTCAGGGACCAAGACAGCACCATCATTTGACATCCCCCTCTTAGCCACCCCAACCTCTCGCACAGTTTCAGTGCCTATACATACCCCATCACCAGTTGTCATAGCAGAGGGACAGTTGGCAGTAGGTGGCAGAGAACAGGAATGTGTGGTATACATGCCTACTGTGTCTGGTCACAGCAGACATAGCCAGATGTCCATCAGAGCACTACATAGGCAGATGTTCCAGGATACTTGCGGTAGGGGAGCTGGTCATCATGCTCCTTTCAGAAGTGCCAAAACTGGTATCACCAGGTGCATGTTTCAGGCTGTCATGGGGGCGCAGACATGTATGGAACTGTACATCAGACAGGGCCTGAGGTTGCAGAGGGCTGCTCTCACATTTGCAAGTGACAACTTCCATGAACTGTCTGGTGCCCTCCGTGCTCATACCGAGGTCATGGATAGATGGCTTGGTGAGATGATGGGCCTCATCGTCCGTGGTTTGTCCATGCTTGAACATGTGGTGGGAGTGTGGCAACGGCAGCATGGAAGTAGTCCAGCAACAACAACAGCTGGCGGTCAACATGGATGTGCTAGAACACCAAGGTGCTCCCGTTGTGGCAGTACCAGCCCCAGCACTGCAGGGGGGCACTGTCCACACCACAGCAAAGCAGGCCACGAACACATGGTCCTGGCCAGTCCCAGGAGGGACCTGATCCCAGCGGACATCTGTCATCATCAGGGGAGAGTAGCACATCAAGGGCTGTACCTGGATAATGCACATGGAAAGCCTGGCAGGCACAGTTTGCATGTCCGTGGCCAGAGGCAGTGAACTGCACACCCTGCCAGGTATGGTCTGTAGCTGTCCATAAACACCTGTATAGGGCAGCTACATGGCAAAACTGTGTGCATGCATACCCACACACTATACGAACACACCTAGGGTAACCCCATACCTACACACACCACATCACCATGTCCAGTTCAACTCATTACACCCCTCACCCACACACATGGTATCAAATGTATGGCCCACCATCGGTCTCAGGCAAACCAACAACACATCCTGTGCATATGATGATACCTGCTCCACATCCCTGTCATCCATAATATCAATGCAGGGACAGGCTAATATGGTTCTCATGCACACGGTGACTGTACTACAGTGTACCAATGTACTGCAGTGTAACATGTTGTCAGGAGTAATGTTTAATGCATACATGTCAGATAGTGTAGCCATCCAGCAATGATGCATTATAGCTGTTAGTAACACTGGGCTATTGTGGTCTCCATAATGTTATCCATTTGTGTTGTAGGTGTAGATGTGTCAGCAGTAGGCTGGTCTGCAGTCATATTCCACAAGGGGTATGGCACTGTGGTGACACCATGGCTGTGACATAACTGGGGTACAATTGAACACATGTCACAGGTTTGTATAACAGTTATTGCCTGTCCCACATGGACAGGTGACCTGCTGGGAAATGTATAATTTGCAGCCTGATATAGACCCATCCACATACATGCACACTCTTACTAGGCAACACTGGGACTAGACCCCTACCTAGGTATGTAATGCTATTAAACTGTGTGGCTTTCATTGCCCACACCACACAGCATGTAGGGTGAGGTGTGTTCCTGGTTACATGTTACATGCAGAACATCCCCAGACATGTACAGTATGGTAATGGGGATGTAATGGTTGTATATGGACAATACATAGTGTGACATACCATCGTATACACATTAACAGACACATAACAGGCAGGCACACATTAGAGAGACCTGGGCCTATTGGTGCTAACTAACTTATCCATGTGTCCAATGTGTTACAGGTAGGCTGCACACAGCACATGCATAACTGGGCTGGATTGTGGTATCAGTTACCTGTATGGTTGATGGTGACAGTGGTCACCATAAAGTGGAACATAGGACATATACTTGGTGTACCATGGTGTAATGACAGTGTACACAGCACCCACATCCCTCAGTGGATACTGTACTCACTGGAACCCAAGATGGCACTCTGACATACCCACCATCACATATTGCCCATGACTGCGATACAACCCATTGTATAGCACAACAGTGGTACTACAGGGATATGCATCTAATGCACATGCCACAGGCATAGTAGGGTGTTGCATTGTCATGCCTTACCTATGGGCAGCAACAACACTATCTGTACTGCTGTGTGGCAATGCGTATTGTAACAGGAGTATGTGGCCTCAGAATGCTGTACCCTAGAGATATACAGACATCCACACATACACACACACACTTGCCAGAACTCAATGGGTATTTCATGCCTATCGACCTATTTGTACAACACTGTTGTGCTGGTACTACAAGGCTCATGTAGCTGGTAGGGAGAGAAGCATAACAGGGTACATGTAATGTCCAATACAGCAGCAACCACATCTGACTATGGCAATGGGTGTTGCAGTGGTTTTGAAGGCCCTCAACTACAGGTGTACTAACACACAAACACTGCTATCCTCAGTAATGCACACGTACACATGTGCCAGTACTGGGGTGCATCACTGATGGTGGTCATAGCTGTGTACCTGGCTATTGTCCAAAGAGAGGTGGGTTGTGTAGGGGATGTGTGTGCAGTGGTATCATGTCACCTACCATATGCCAGCAGGCAATCTATTCACAGACACCACTGTGGTGACCCTCAGGGTGAGAGTGATATGTGTCAGCCAATCCTCTGGGTGCCTCCTGCACAAGGCCACTAAGGTGATCCAGTTGACATATATGCAACATGTATTACAACACATGTTTAGTGTCTGTGATGGAGACCTGTACCCAAGCGTGCTCGCTTGACTGTGGTAGTGTAGTGGAGGTGCGCATGGTATGTGGTATGTACAGGGTGTTGTCTCCTATATGTGCCAGTTATTACACAGCTGAGCAGACATGTCAGTGTCAATCAAGCATAGGGTGCCTGTACGTATCTCAGCTGGATACCTGCCACCTGCACATCTGTACAGGGACTGTCCGACATCAGCTTGGCAAGTAGCTATGCAGTAGGATGACTGAGTCAACAGATAGACATTTGACAACAATATGTATGCCATTACTACATGTTGGAAGCCCTCACTAACATGTGCTGTACAGATGGTAGTCTACAGTTACATTCCACATGTCGGATCATTATCCAGTAGGGGATGGATATATACTGTGACACAGCTCACACACCAGGAACACGACAGTGAAGCTACAAAGTCCAGCTAAGCCTACAGGTGTGCTTGTCATCAGTACTACATGTAGCACTCTACTCTTGCCTGGGAATGCACTGTTAACAGTAGTACTGCCATGATACACTACATGCCAGTGTGACAGCACGTACCCTGGGTTACTACTCCTGTATGTAACACATTCACATGGATAACAGTCCTGTACAGGTCTCATATACTTGTGTGTCCCAGACATGACTCTCACACCCCTTGCTACTGTAATGACAGCACATAGATAACAGTCCTGTACAGATCTCATATACTTGTGTGTCCCAGACATGACTCTCACACCCCTTGCTACTGTAATGACAGCACATAGATGCATGTATTGTACATGGCATTACATACACTTATTACAGATGTCATTACCCTGCTATGTTATCAGGCTGGGTGGTGAGAACTGGTTACCAGGTCTAAGCCATGCTTAGCAGGTGTCAGCATTGCTGCAATATAACAGCTAAGCAGATTTATACACTGGTAAGCAAAGCCTACACAGTGTAAGTGCCCATACGTTTAACTGTACCTTAGCACCGCTTAGCTTCTCGCAAACCCACTTAAAGCTTCTCAAAACTGCTTAAACCACTCTGTATCCAACAGCTCTTGTTCTGCCTAGCAACAAAATAAACAGCCCTTGCAGGTCTTGAACCCAGGACCCTGTACACTATAGTCACAACAGTTGATCACTATGCCATGACAACTGTGAAGACAGTTGTTTTTCCAATATATCTGTCACTACACGTATTGATTAGTACTGAACAATTGCTTTGACTTCCACAATTGTGTAGTAGTTGTTATTGATATTAATGTTGCATCACATATGTTGTTATATCATAATGTACACATAGATACATACGGTGAGATACATCTGGGAAGGTATACACAACCGTGATGTTTACACATGACAGGAATATGGATATATACATATACATATGTTGATATATGTCTACATGTACATACACATGTATATTCATACATATGTCTGTCTACACATCTGTATAGTGCATCATATATTGGCCATTTGTAGATCTTTTTGTATATATATATATATATATATATATATATATATATATGTGTGTGTGTGTGTATGGGTCTACTACGGTTGATCGAAAACTCACTTGACTGGAAATGAAATTACTAGGACCACTTCATTGAAAGCTCACTTCACTAAAAACTCATTTCTTTGAAACTCATTTCGTTGAAAGTTATAAATGGCCTTTTCCCTACTGTAGTGTGACCCTGGAGTTAGTATATAAAGTAAGGGGGGTGTGGGGGTGTAGCCCCCCACATATTATAAACATTTTAAACTATACACAGTGATACTTACAAGTGCAATAAATAACTGTTTCCAAAAGTGAATATATATATATATATATAAAAACAAGATATGTGCCCCCCACACCCCCCTTACTTTATATACTAACTCCAGGTTCGCACTTCAGTGGGAAAAAGGTCATTTATGACTTTCAATTAAATGGGTTTCAGTCAAGTGAGTTTTAAGTGAAGTGAGCTTTCAGTGAAGTGGTCCTAGTAATTTCATTTTCAATCAAGCGAGTTTTCAATCAACAGTAGTAGACCTGTATATATATATATATATATATATATATATATATATATATATATATATATATGCATGTGTATGCACATCCTACGTGTACAGCTATACCTATTTATGTTGATATATATGTAGATATCTATAACTATATGTGCATACCTATCTATTCAGATAACCTATTTATGTCGATATATATGTAGATATCCATAACTATATGTGCATATGTATCTATATCTGTATATGTGTTGACATATATTGCTGTGTATATGTATATATTTGAGTGTCTATATATATATGTGTGTGTGTGTGTGTGTGTGTGTGTGTGTGTGTGTGTGTGTGTGTGTGTGTGTGTGTGTGAGTATACATATCTATATCCATATATGTATGTAGATATGTATATGTCTATATAGATATATGAATAAATATATATACATACATATATGTTTACCATATGTCCAGAACATGGAGTCCTACCTCAGCACCAATAGTCCCAACCTCTTAATGCAAGGGGATGTCATGTATGTATTTCAGGTATATATGTAGACTGTTGCTACTGTAATAGGGGCTATATTAAGAGACATGTTGTGTGTGGGAGGTCACATCTATTTTTGATATGTGTGCCACTGGCTACTTACAGAAATCCTAAGGACATCATAGTACAGTACCACTGCTAGCTCAGTAATGATCCTGAGGACTACAACAGAGTTATGACCAATATATGTTGACAGTCTGGCACTCTGTGGTCAGTAGTCCAGAGGTGTACACATATCTCCTTCATGCGAGACATGTGGACCATGCCTCCCAATGTAGATGTTAATAGCCATGTACATGGGTATATCATGTAAATACTGGACTACATATGCCCACACAGTTTATGCATGCACACACGCCAGTCTGTCCTGACACATAATACTTGGTGGTGCAGAGGTCACATGGCCACATACTACCCAGTAGTTAGTGACATACATCTGTACAGACTCCCACTGCTTTGTCAGAAATACACAACAGTTATGGTGGCCTGGCAGCAGTATGTCTTGCAAATAACTGGACATAACATCACACTGGGTAATTACACTAGGCTGCTAGGCATGTCACAAAGCACTGTGCAAACTACAGGCAGACTGCCACAACACTGGACATTTTGTATGGGGGAATACATATGTATCTGCGATTATAGTGGGCTCTACATGCATGTCACAGCACAGAGTAATGGACACCTGTGAGAAATTGCATACCCACAACCAATGTAAACACAGCCACAGCCACATATAGTACACAAGCTTAATATGACACTATGTGGACTGTCTGATAAACACCATCCTCATATTTGCCACTCATACACTCACACACTAATCTTATATACACTGGGTCATGGCACAGTGTGGTCTGATGGCTGTCTGTGGTATGGGACATGTGTGTGTCTGGCCCTACAGACATTTGAGCCAATAGGATATGATACACTGGAGCAGCATGTAACATCAGATAGAACATGACAAAGAATAATGGCATCTACCACAATCTGTGCACAGCCCAAGGTGCGTATGTATACTCAATACACATAATGTCGACAATCACCCTAAGTACACAGACCCCAGTACTGTATACATAACTGCAGAATGCCCAAATTATGTCCTCAGAAACAACCCCTGCTATACATAACATATTTAGCAGTCTGATATCTGACTGGCTTATCAGGCATGTTGTCAATAAATAATTGTGTACAGAACATATGCACCTCTTACTGCATGACATATATACAAATTTTGACAGATTTGTGGCTGGCGCTATGAACACTTTCCCAATATTGCCATGTTGCTGTGATAACCTCATACATTTACTGTCATACCAGGGTTTGTTATGACATATGTCCTATGAGGGATATGAAGTCAGTAACTCTCATGGCTGTCACCATGTACTGACTGTAATCCTCACACTATGCTTCTGCAGTTCTCAGATAAGTGTTCTGTGAGTAACACAAGAAACAAAAGGCTCCACACACTGCCCAGTCTGCAGCTGACCCTACAGATGGGAATTTCATCAAAAACATAGCACTGTCATGACAGGTATTAAAATATGTAGCCAGCCATATCCACACACACACCCTGTTAAACCGACAGTACTCCAAATGCAACATTTACATTCTATAGTCATGTTTGGCACATTCTCCTCCTGTCTGTTGGCCTGTTTCCACAGTGTATGTTGTTAGAGGTAAATACCAGAACCATCTGTGATGCTGTTTGCCAAACACCAGATCTAGGCCCTGCTCACAGTGAATGAAAAGGCCCAATACCAAGATGATGTTCCTAGATATTGGAGTGTGTTTCCATGCAATTGTCTATGGGAATGTTACCACAGCTCTTCCACATGCAATCAGCTAGAGGACTGCAATTCATGCAGAGACCATCAGCTGATCATGAGCATCACTTATAAAACACAAGCTGCTGCGTAAGCAAAGCAGGTGTATTTCTCCACATCCATCACAGAGGGAGTGAGAGAGACAGACAGAGACAAAGTAAGTCAGGGAGGGGGTGGGAGAGTAAAACCTAAGCATGTTTGTGTCATACACCTACCAGTACAGGGTTTCAACCCCCTGAATGACTATGTATTGCTATCACATGTCTATGCAGTTATTGCATGCACCACCTCGCTCAATCAAAAATAGGACTAAAACTGCTCCATGGCTAACAAAAGAGACATGGCACAAAATTCTACTAAGAAAAAAATCTGGGCCAAATGGCGAGCAACTAAAAACCCAGCTGATCATCTGACATTTAGACAGCTGAGAAATGCTACCAAAAAGTCTATACTTCTAGATAAAATAAACTTTTACCACAACAACCAGCAAACTCACCAATACAAACCTCAAAAGTTCTGGGCAGGCATGAATAGACTCCTCCACCCAGGTCAGTCCAAAACTCCCACCCCAACAGGAACCACCTATGAAACTCCCAAGCATATTGCTAATGACTTTAATACCTTCTTTACTGATGCAGACCAAACTCTTGCTAATTCATTACCTCCTGTTAGCACAAATTTGTCATCCTCCTTGACTACTTTAACCCCCTCATTTCATTTACAACCAGTCCCAACATCCCTCATCTGTACTCTTCTTCATAAACTAAAACTGTGCACCCCCTCAGCTGACCTTCTACCAGCAGAATGTCTACAGATAGCTGCATCAGTCGTAGCCTTTCCTATTTCCATCCTAATAAACAGAACCATTACCGAAGGAACAATCACATCTATTTGGAAAGTCTCTGATATTATCCCACTGCACAAAGGGGGCAATTCAACTGAACTCTCAAACTACTGCCCAATAGCTTTACTCTCTCCTTTAGCTAAAATATTGGAAAAATGTATCCACCGCTAACAACTAGACCACCTACTGCAAAATAACTTACTAGCTAACTGTCAGCATGGCTTCAGGCCTCACCATAGTACCACCACAGCCATTTTATCCTTTTCTGACTGTATTAACAATAACCAAAACAACAATACTCTGTCCTCAGCACTCTTTATTGACCTATCAAAAGCCTTTCATATGATCAACCATCAGCTTCTTTTGAATATACTTAAGTCTCTCTCACTAGATACACAGACTTTACAATGGTTTAAATCCTACCTTAAAAATAGGCAACAGGCTGTGCTTTGGGAAAATAATCTATCCTCTCATCTTCCTATTACCCTAGGAGTCCCTCAAGGTTCTATCCTGGGCTCCCTCCTTTTCTCAATTTTCATCAATGATCTTAATCTAATAATTCCTCAAGCTACATGTAACCAATATGCTGATGACTCCACACTAATATGCTCAGCTACCTCTACACCTAAACTCCAGTCCATTACCCAAATGCAGCTTAACATAATAGAAAGCTGGTTCTTACAGCACAGCCTCCTCCTGAACCCTAAAATAATAAAACTACTACTCTTCACTCCCACACAAAGGTCCCCCCATTTGACTTCACAGTTGTATCCAATGATGGCATCGTTATATCTCCTGACCTAACTACCAAGCTTTTAGGGGTAACAATAGACCATAATTAGCTCTGACACACATATTAACACAACAATAAAAACAGTTAACAGAAACTTAGGCTCCCTCTATAGGATTAAACCTTTCCTTACTCCAACAGCTAAAACAACTATTGCCCACACCCATTTCATTTCTACCCTCCTCTATGCCTCTCCCATCTATACCAACATATCAAAAAACAATCTTAACAAACTAGCTACCTCCTACAACAATATTGCCAGATTTGCTACTGGTTCCCCATTTAGAACTCACCACTGTCATAACCTAAAGCAACTAGGTTGGCTGGAACTACATAATCAACTTCAGATTCAACAACTTATTATTGACCATAAGATCCTCTATATTCCTAAAAATACTCCTATACTTACTAGCCTTCTAACCCCCTACAGTTATTTGACAACCCTTCGCTCAGCCAATAAAGTGCTAGTATCTACAGTCAAATCCAAAAACAAGGTCGGTGATTCTCTGTTCACCAACACTGTTGGCAAATCCTGGAACCTGCTTCCCAAGGAGCTCTCATCTCTCTCCTCAGTGAAACTGTTCACAAAAAACTCAGAGAATACCTTAATAACCACTGCTTATGCCCATGTAGTAATCCAGACTAATCATACCACCACTTTATCTGAACCCTACCTATATAACCATTTGCAATTTAATTCCAACTCTCTCTATGCCTCTGAGAGTAGGCCTACCTAAGCTAATTCAGTCTTTACAACTTTCTCTTACATAGGATCCACTTCAAATTATGTACTGGTATAGTTTACAGCTTGCAGTATTAACTTGTTCTCAAATATATATACACACATATATATATATATATATATATATATATATATATATATATATAAGGACATTCTTTATCTTTCTTATTACATGCTACCTTAAAGTTGCTATGCTGCTACAGGTTAAATTGGATGACTCACTGTTAAATACTGTACCTGGAGCTGCTATATTTGGTAGTGTGTTTTCATTTCTCTTTCTTACTGTGTTCTACTTTATAATTGTTTCTTGTTCTTTCTCTTATTATCTGCTACGTTAATATTGCTATTTTGCTGTATAACATTTGTATTCTTCACCTTAAAATAGTACTGTACCTAAATATGTTAAAATTGCTATTTTGCTGTATAACATTTGTATTCTTCACCTTAAAATAGTACTGTACCTAAATGTGTTAAAATTTTACTTATCTGTACCTGAAGTTGCTAAAAATTTTGCTTATGTGGAGATTTTCTCCCCGGGCCTCTACTGAAAATGGACATATATCCAGTTATACCAGCCCGGTCAATAAATGTAAAAAAAAAAAAAAAAAAACATAGCTTACATGCTGGGGAGCTGTCCAAACATATATGTGAGGTGTAGTAGACGTGTCTGTCCACATGAACAGGTGTCAGCATCAACACAACCACACTCTTTCAGGGACTCACACACACACACATTGACACACTTGGCAGGGTCAGGAATACATTTCCTAACTAGTTAGTTTGCCACAATACAGTAATGCGCAGGTATCACATGAACCACAGGGGTTATCCAGAGGTTATATGGGCAAAGGATATGTGAAGGTGTCTGACATCAGACAGCATGCTTCAGTATGCCAATGGGGTTGTAGTGAGTGTGAATATGGTCGAAAGCATCATACACCATACACACAGACACAGGGTGCCAGTACTGACATGCATGGGTGCATTGCTTCACAGGTGTGTAGTGGTTGACTGTGCCAGAAGGCTATACAAGGCTAGGTGAAGGGTATATCTTGGCATCAGGCCAAATGACAATGGTCTGCAGTGTGGCTCAGGGGTGTAGTGTCTGGATTGACCCACACAGGTGGGTATTGTATTCAACATCCAGACACCTGGGTTACTATTGTGTGTGGCCAGTGCTGTGCAATGCTTGCCATGTATGTGTTCTATAGTCCATGACATGAATGATGTCTGGGATGTGCACACATCCCACATGCATGCATAGTGACATGTGGAACTGTACCTGGGGTGTCTGGCCCATGTTGTGTACACAGATTGTTATAATCAGATGTGCCAGTTCTGGCCTCATGTGGGGGGAACTGGTAATGGACAGCAGGTTGACCCTGTACCTACATTGATAGCATGATACAGGTATTCCTTGGTGTCGGTGGCATCTGTCTATACAGGGCATGTGTTTAAGGCATGGTATGTCCTTTGTGGGTCACATTTGATGGCACCACAGTTGTTGGAGGCATTCACTGGGGAACATAGTGAAGGTGCACTGTCTGCAATTACGTGTCTATTGTACTAATGGACAGGATGCCATCCCCACTGTAGTCCACTGCAATCACACCATGGTTGCTATCTGTGGGCAATATGCAGGGTACTACCAACATAGCGGTTGTTGCCTAGGCAAGTGTGTTTGTGTATGACACATGGGTTGAGAGTGTTCTCTGGGTAATACAAGAGTTGCTTACTTTGTTCGCCAGGCCTTGATGTCACATGTAGGAGTATAGATTGGCACCCCAGCCTCTTGGCTGTTTGACATCTATCCTTGTAAGGTGGACATTGTGACATATAATAGGGCCACCATATAAGACATTTGCAAAACCCACTCCACAATGAGTCCAGTTGTTATACACTCACAGTCATCTCCACACAGGATACGAATGACAAACACACACACACACACACACACACACACACACACACACACACACACACACACACACACACACTTACCATGTCTGGGATTAGAACTCCTACCTAACTAGTTTATCACACTACAGCATTACGCAGTTATAGGATGCACCATGGAGATTACTGGAGTACTCCTTCCCCAAAGGTATATTTCACTGGGAATGACATCAGCAGGTTTTCCAAAGTAGGGCGACGGAGGTTGTAGTGACTGCGAATGGCCTCAAAAGCATTGCACCCTACACAGACAAACAAAAACACACAAACATCCACACTTGCCATGTCTGGGAATAGAATTCCTGCCGAACTATTATATCACACTACAGCATTACACAGTTATAGGACACACCACAAATATTACTGAACTACTCCTGCCCCAAAGGTGTATTTCACTGGGAATGACATCAGCAGGCTTGCCAAAGTAAGCAAATGGAGTTTGTAGTGACTGTGAATGGCCTCAAAAGCAATGCACCCTACACGAATAAACAAACACACACACTTGTCATGTCTGGGAATAGAGCCCCTCCCAAACTACTATATTACACTACAGCATTACACTGTTATAGGATGCACCATGGAGATTAACGGACTGCTCCTTCCCCAAAGGTGTATTTCAAAGGGAATGATATCAGCAGGCTTACCAAAGTAGAGCATTTGAATTGTAATGAGTGTGACTAGCCTAAAAAGCATTACCCCCTATACTGACAGAGGCAGACACACACACACACACACACACACACACACACACACACACACACACACACACACAGTTGCCATGTTTGGGATTAGAACTCCTACCTAACTAGTTTATCACACTCCAGCATTACACATTTATAGCGCGCACCACAGAGATTACTGGGTTATTCCTTTCCCAAAGGTGTATTTCAAAGTGAATGACATCAGCAGGCTTGCCAAAGTAGGGCATTTGAATTGTAGTGAGTGTGACTACCGTAAAAAGCATTGTTCCCTATAAAGACAGACACACACACAGTTGCCATGTCTGGGATTAGAATTCCTACCTAATTAGTTTATCTCACACTAGAGCATTACACAGTTAGAGGACACACCATAGAGATTACTGGACTATTATTTTCCCAAAAGTGTATTTCAAAGTGAATGACATCAGCAGGCTTTCCAAAGTAGGGCATTTGAATTGTAGTGAGTGTGACTAGACAGACACACACACACACAAAATTGCCTTGTCTGGGATTAGAACTCCTACTTAACTGGTTCATCACACTACAGTATTATGCAGTTATAGGATGCACCACAGAGATTACTGGGCTATTTTTTCCCAAAGGTGTATTTCAAAGTGAATGACATCAGCAGGCTTGCCAAAGTAGGGCATTTAAATTGTACTGAGTGTGAATAGCATAAAAAGCAGTGCTCCCTACACAGACAAAGACACACAAACACACAGTTGCCATGTCTGGGATTAGAACTCTTACCCAACTAGTTTATCAAACTACAGCATTACGCAGTTACAGGACACGCCACAGAGATTGCTGGGCTATTCCTTTTCCAAAGGTGTATTCCAAAGTGACAGACATCCAGCAGGCTTGCCATAGTAGGGCTAGGGGAGGACAGTGTGTATGCATGGGCCATAACCCATTCATCTAGAGGTAGACACACCACACTCAGGCACACCCAGGTTTATATTCTGCAGGTACGTGTATACAACTGCTAGATGACTACTGCCTTTTACAGTTATATTGCACAGCTAGTACTAGCACCACAGAGTCTTTAATGCTGAGGGATACCAGTGGCTAATTTCTACAGTGAGTGTCATTTTCACATCATGTGATTACAGTCATTTGGCTGTGTGCTGGGTGGGACAGGCCTCATGATGGATGGCTCTTTGTCACTGTCACTCTCTTCCACACATCTATGTATGTGTACTTTTGGCATATTATTGTGTGTTGTCCTTGGATATATGTGTGTATTCCTATCCAATGTGTGTGTAAAGCATGACTGGTGCATACTGAGGAGTGCATGCACTAACATCTGCAACTGTCAGATATGTATGGTACACTGTTGTTGGCAGACATAGGCTTCATTTGTTTAAGTGTTTGAGCATGTCCAGTATGCCCTTCTGTATTGAATGTGTGGATCCATTCCAGGTCGATTGTACTCCAGTGCAGACTTTTGTGTTCTACACCTACAGCTAGCAAACTGTTTCTGCAGGATATCTTTAGATCAGTTGGCAATATGGGATCAAATTGTACAAGGGATAGTGTGTACTGTAGGTGATTATGTCAGTGCTGCTTCTGATACATGGTACAGGTGTTAGCAGAGATATTCAGACATGTGTACTGTTATACAGTATGATGTTTTATGTCCTCAAGTACTGTCAGGTAGACATTTTTGTTCACAGTGATGTACTGAGGAACACAGGGTGAATGCAGCTGTGTCAAGTATTGTGGTCAAATGCCTACATATTCCTGAAAAGTTATGCCATTCTGGAGGGGGAGCTGCAGACACTTGCTGCTGGGTCTGTGTATCCAGTTCAGCACCTTGGTACAGTGATGGCAGATGATCCCATACGTGTACATCCAGCGACGTGACAGTATGGCCTTATCTTGCTGTGTCAATACCTCACAGCTGTACAGATTCACACAGGTTACCCATAGACAGGGGTCATAAGTCAGGACAGTCCCCATATTGTGGTGTACAGGAAGGTTTGTATCCACCCATTTTTGTGTTTGCAGCCAGGGATAGTATGTGCACACAGCTGTGTTTTGGACTTTGAACATTCCATGCTGCCCATGCTCCCACCCCCCCCTCTATTATTCTATCCTCTTCCATACATTATGCAAATATTCTCTAATACTTTCCCTATAGTTATTACCTCATCACAGCTGTGTTTTGGTGCTGGTCCACAGTTCATGCAATGGGACATGGTAGAGATATTACTGTGGTTTGTCCACATGGCTTTGCATATGGGTTATGTGGAGTGTGTTATATTGTTATTTGGGTGTCCATGACATAACATACATTGGCAGTGTGGGTGAGACACAGGCCTTTGGCAGAGGCCTGTAGGCCATTTGGGGGTGATGCAGGCCAGCTGTAGCAGGCTGCTGCATTCTGTCACTCCTACAGTCCCAGACTGCCATACAGTATATTCCCCTGGGGTGACAGGATAGGGGTGCTAGGTGTTCATGTCAATACTTTCTATCAGTATTGATCAGGTAGTGTGGATGCTGGCAGGGTGCTGCTTACAGCTAAGAACACACCTGCATGTGGCACCTGCACTGCATGCTGCAGTCTTTCGCTATTGCCATATACAGGTGGGGGTCATATTGTACCCATTCCCAACAGCAGGGATAAAATTGGAGAGGTACCTGTGGGTGGTGGTTGGGTGAGCTGGGTGTATGTGTGCTATGGACACTACTTGCATCTGACTCACAGATATGCATGGGGCATTCCAGTTACGCTGGCTTGTGCAGGGACATTAGCTGTTTCTCAATACATCAGTCCTATCACCTTTGTGATCTGCAAGAGTTCAGCCAGACAACATCGGTATTCCCTACTACAAGCCCAAATAATGTGATGCATACCTGTATGTACAATTCCAAGGGTGTATCCATTTCATGGTTAAATATTATACACTGTATGTCTGGGGTACTTTTCCATGTGCACTGCTTGTATATCTAGCCCAACAGTCATGCCATGTCCATTTTTCAGATGGTGACACATATTACCACCATACATTTACAATGGCTTACTGCTAGAATGTGTTATACTGGGGAGCATTGCCTTTGACACTGCAGTTGTGAGGACTTGGCCCTGTCATCAGCAGTAGTAGGCAATGGCCACCAGGTCAAACCTCAACATGCATACATACTGACCACTTTTGCACAATATAAAACACACACCAACCTAACACATGCATACCTGCATATTGTACAAATGCTACAATCTATCCTGCTACCTTGGCCACCTCAGGTAATCTGTGCTGCACTGGTATTATACCTACACATACATGTTACTACATGTCTACATTGGATTGGAGTGGGTCACACCTGACTGTTACTACATTTCTACATAGGATTGGGGGGGCACTTGACTGTTACAATGTGTCTACATTGGATTGGAGGGCACTCCAGACTGTTACTACATTTCTAAATAGGATTGGGGGCACACCTGACTGTTTCTACATTTTGACATAGGATTGCAGAGGGGCACACCTGACTGTTACTACATTTCTACTTAGGATTGGGGGGCAAAGCTGACTGTTTCTACATTTCTACATAGGATTGGGGAGCACACCTGACTGTTACTACATTTCTACGTAAGATTGGGGGGGCACACCTGACACTTGTACACATTTGCTATGACTGTACTGGTATGTCAGGTACTCCATTTCATTCTGTACTGTAACCTATCATGCTGTACTCCATTTCATTCTGTACTGTAACCTATCATGCTGACTAGAGGCATATCAGTGTACTACAGGTCGTAGGTTTAATTGACCTACATATCAGTTTCTGACTTCTTACCTTTCAGAACTAACATCCCACTGCCTGACCTGATGTAGTCTGTCTGTGTAGAACTGGAGGGGAGGTTACCCATAGCTATCATTCAGAGGCCTTAGCACAGCCTTTGTTTGTGTTTGTCTGCACCTGTCCTGCTGGCTGAGACTGTTCTTGGGTATGTGAGCCTCCCTGACTGGCATGTGTGTGTGTCATATGGACACACATGT
Organism: Protopterus annectens; assembly: GCF_019279795.1. Lineage (NCBI taxonomy): Eukaryota > Metazoa > Chordata > Ceratodontiformes > Protopteridae > Protopterus > Protopterus annectens. The sequence continues at coordinate 30,326,527 of NC_056733.1, read as the reverse complement.
GGCCCAGCACATTTCCTGCAGTGGATTTTGTCACCATGTGTAGTACTGGCTACTATGGTGACATCAGTATTTGTTACAGATCACATGCTGCCACTATAGGTGTCTACTATCTGCTGGCATCCCATTCAGCCACCTAATTCCCTTGCATGGTCACATCCATACCATAGATACAAGTCACAACACAAACTACTCCATTCGGAAATTGGTAAGAAGAGTGACTTACCTTGTGGGTGTGCCAGAATTGAGGATGGTGCTGGAGGGCTGCCTATGTCGAATGCACATAGTACACTCCCTATACATGGTTGAGCATAGTAAGTGTAATGTTTGGCATCCCTTTTTCTGTATGTGCAAGTCAGAGTGAGGTGTCATTCCCTGGGTCCCTCCTGTGTCAGTGTATGTGCTATGCGTTGCCACTTTGCCAAGGCCAGGGCATACTGGGCATGCCTCCATCTGCCTTCTGGGGCAGGCTCAGGTTGTTCCTCCTCCAAGTCACTCTGTGCCCTTGCTGTTCCTGCTGCAACTGTTTCTGCAGGATCATATTGTGTAGCATGGCACATACAATGACAATTTGAGTACATGTAGCTGGCAGTACTGCAAGGCTCCACTGGATGTGTCCAGGCACCGGAACCATGACTTGAGCATCCCAAACACACACTCTATTATAATTCTGGTCTGTGCGTGTGCCTCATTATGGAGTTCTTGTTTGGGTGTGTGTGTGCATTTCTGATGGGTGTCATTAGCCACGGCTCCTGTGCTTAACCAGCATCTCCCACTAGGTGACCGCGTGGGATGTCCCCATTGGCAAATCTCTGGTACAGCTATGTCAGATGCCAGATGTGGGAATTGTGATAGCTTCCAGGCAGCCAGCACACACATTCATTATTATGCCCTGGGCATTGCACACAACCTGGTAGTTGATCGAGGGGAAACCATTGAGGTTGACGTAGACCATGCCCCACTCGCCAGGTGGTGCTTTGATGCATATGTGCATGCAGTCTATAGCACCCACTACCTCAGGGTATTCTGCTATTTGGTGAAAGAGATGTATATTGCTGGCCAATTCCTCATGGGTGTTGGGGAAATATATGTGCTCACTGGCATGTGCTGACATGGCATCCAGGAACTGGTGGAGTACCCTGGATGCTGATGCCTGTGAGATCCCCATGATATCCCCAGTTGGCCTTTGGAAGGTTTCCTGTGGCTATTATTCTTAGGCCTACAAATACCTTGGTATCCACTGGGATGGGTTCCCCTCTGTTAGTTCTATGTCTCAGGCGTGGCCGGCACAGCTCAACAATTTGTTGTAGGAGGTCCCTGTCCACCCTATAGTGCTCCACTATCTCCAGCTCATGTAGCCCCTTGTAGGTTACCCTGGTCTGTGCACTCTTCTCCATCTCCTCACTGTGGGTTGGTCAACAGCATTCTCATCCTCACCACCCTCAGCCTCTACCACATGTTGATGTATGATAGCTATTGCAGCCCCTATCATTTTGTTGTTTTTGTTTGTTAAAATTCCCCCACTTGTATACACCAGTGGTGTAGAGTATGCGGGGAAAAAACAGAGGGAAAGGTGTTTGCATAGTTTATAGCAGTGTTCTGGGCTGGGCTGGTCTGCTGCCTGTGTAATTAGCTGATTCTGATACAGTTCACCTGCCAGCTATGCTAGTTCTCCCTGATTACCTTTCTACTGCTGTTTTCCCTTCCCATTGCCTTCCTGTTTAAGTCCAGGGGCGCACCGTGCAAACACAGTGCACAAATGTGCACAGAGCTGCTATTTCCTTGTTTACTTTTTTTTTCCTTTAAAACCTGGTGTATGGCGTGCACACCTGCTTAGGCAATGTAAAGAGTGCTAGGCAGCCTCAGACACACCCCCTTCCTTAGCTCTGCTAAGCTAAGGGCAGACCTGAGCCACAGGGCTCAAGTCCGCTTACAGTATGTCTGACACACCCCTCTATGGTGTCAGCTTGCACCTAGGTTTGCACCAAGCTATTCCTGCTCTTACACTGTTGGATGCTGACTAGCATTGAGGGGAAATCTAAGATTCAGTATCTTTCCCCTCATTTGCATAGGATTGCCTGCTGATGCATAGTTACAGATCCCACACAGAGCCTCCCCCCTTAGCAACCACAATTCACTAGCCATCTTGTCTTCTGCCTGCCATTGAGTATAATGTCAAAATAGAGATTTTGGTTAGAATGCTTATTTCAGGTTTTTATTTTTATTTTGCTCCCGATCCCATTTGTGCACTGCTACCCCATGCTTAAACAGCCGAAATTGGCTAAAAAAAATAAAAACATTTTTTTTCAACTGTTTTCCATGCCAATGGCTATGTATTTGGCCACTGGCATGCTTTCAGTATAATATACACCCTTTATTTGGAGCTGTCATGGCTCTGTTTTGTAGTTTGCAGAAATGTACTCGGTTACTAACCAAGTACATTTCTGCAGATTACACTAGTCCTGCACGGCTGGCTGCCAGCTTCCTGGATCACAAATTTACCTCATTTGGATGGATTTCACCTGCAAATGGGGTAATTTGCATACAGGAGCTGAGTCCGTGCAGGACTAGTGCAGGAGCTCTCATGCACGTCCCTGTAGCTTATTCCTGGATTGCACCGCAAACATATTGCCTGGTGGAGCTCCTGCACTAGTCCTGCACATGGTGTAGGGCTTGCTGAATCTGGGGGACAGACTAATACCACTGAGGTTTATACTTAACCTTGAACAAAAGTATATGAATGGTATATAATTTAATGATGAGAAATATGGGTGGGGATTTAGTTAAAGTCAGAGATCCGAAGGGGAAATTTGTGTTCTTCTTATCAACAAAGTTAGAATAGCTTTTTGATCATGTTATTTTTTTAAACCCTGACAACAAACAAAAGTTATTTTTTGCATATAATAAGACATAAAGGTCATGCATGCAGTCAAAAGTGAATAAGAAACAGTCATAAAAAAACATAGGATTATGACCTCTCACTCAGGTGCAATTATATTCCTCTTATGACACCAACATTTGTTCAAGTGGGTTTATTATTGGAGGAATAATGTCACAGATAAAGAATGAGAAGAGAATATAAAATAAGTTGACAGTGTTATCCACAGATAGTCCCACTGTAGTTCCAAAGTCAGATTTGCAACTATGCAATGGACCAGTCAGGCCTTTTGAAGAAGGCTGGTCCTGCCAGGTCAAAGAAAATGCAATGTAAAAGGCATACTGACTCTAGCATAAAATTTAACCTGAACATTAGATTAAGGGAAAGACTGAGTGTTACAACAAGTACAGAGTTGTATTTTGGTTTCTAAAAAACAGAAAGAAGTCAGTGCTTTAGGGCTGGCAGTTTGTTTTGTTTGTCCTAGGTTAACTGAAGCCATTGAGTCATAGTGGAGAAGAATGTGTCAGTGAGAAACATATGTAATTCTGCATATGACCTGGGCAGGGTGTTTTCCATTGGTCTTAAGTGCAGCTGAGACTTCTGCTACATAGACATGACATTTGAGGGTTTCAGCATTTTTAATTGTCACATGAGACAGCTTTAAGTGTTTCAGAAAGTGTAATACTTTACTGTTATGCACTTTATTTGTCTGGATATTTGAACAGGAAATTAAAGAATAATACTGTTTGAAGGCCAGAATCCTGGTGATTAGTAAATGAGCAGCTTAATTGTCCATTGTACTCCCTCATTTCTCATCTGTCATACCTGGTATGCCAAGAATTTATGCCAAGAATTTGCATGGTTTATTCTTCGTAGGTTAGGCCTCTCAAAGTACACACTTAGTAGGATTTTAAAAAATTAACGATCTGATTTGGTTTTGTGATATTTTTTGAGGGTTTCCCTATTTTAAATTTTGTGGCTGCACTACTCTTTTCCCTCTTTTGTCCAAATATTTCATCTATTTCATGGAGAAAGTTTTATTTTTTGTTTAAGAATTTGCTGTCTAAGATCAAAAGTACTTTCTCCATGGAGCCTGACAATATACCTGCTTTCATAATTAATAATTTTAAACATGCTCTTGCAGGCACACTTTTCAAACTATGAAATATAAGTTCAGCTACTGATTTTGTCCTCAATGAGTGGCGCACAACAGTAGTAAGTACTCTCTATAATGGTGGCCTTACAACTGACCCAGGTAATTACAGATGTATCAGCCTTAGAAGCCTCTCTTTAAAGTTATCTAATGTATTAGAACAGCCCTCATAAGCTTTGATATGATTGATATCAATAATTTTTTCAGACTTGACTGATCCCAACAACTTGGCTTTGTGAGGGGAATATTCATATTTTTTAGCTAGAAAATTTCTTTAAAAGGGTTATGAATGATGCATATGGTAGCTATGCAATTTACATGGCATATCTTTACCTAGCTAAGGCTTCTGGCACTTTTTCCTATGGTGGCATCATGCAAAATCTAAATATTTTAAAATCTGACCCATATGTGGTGAGAGGGATAGCAAAGTGCTGATATTTGCTTCTCATATCTTTTCAGAAAGCCAATAACTATGGCTAACAAGGTCTACAGATGAATGCAAACTGCAGGTTGTTCCTGAGTCAACCTATAACATCCAAATCCTCCAGAATGAACTATTCCTAGTAAACTCTTAGTGTAATAAAAATGGGCTCAAACTAAATGATAAAAAGTGTAGTATCATCACTTTTGGTTGACATACCCTGCTTTCATCATACTGTCTAGATAACAACCTCTACAAAACAAAAATGTATTTAAGGATCTAAGTGTTTGTGTTAAAAGCACCATCTCTTTTGACTATCAAGTAAAAACACTTCTCATAATTCCTTTTTCTAATTCCTTTTATTTAGCCCACCTAATTGCCAAAAGAATGTCATCAAGGTCTAAAGAGGGGAATCATTCCCTTACATTTAACATTTATCAGGCCAGTTATTGACTACAATGCCCACACTGGGATGTACCTCATTAAACTTATAAAACAATTAAAAATACCTCAAAGGTTCTTATTTGAAAAGATCACAGGCCTAAAGTCTCTGAGCTACCAAAAGAGGTTGGAAGCTCTGTCCCTCTATTCAGTATCTTACATACTTTTGAGTGGTGATCTCTGTCTCACTTACCAAACTGTTAGAGAGCCAGTTGTCCTGGAACTACTGTTTTTCAGCAAGTCCAATACCTCCAGAAATACTAGAATTGGGGACTGAAATCAACAACAAAATAAATAAAATATAATGGAGGGACATGTTTATAACCAAACACATCCCAATCCTCTGGAATAAACTTATCCTGAATGTGTGACTCACTATCTTCCTTTAAACATAAACTAGATGACTGGATGGGTATCCACAAATTTACTTCAGCATTGATCATTGCAGCCCTCTTGGAAATATAATGTGCCACTTGATGAAGCACACTGATAAGGCAAGAATGGCCTTGCGACTTAGTGGCCTTGGAATATCTATAAATCTATGAATTTGCAAATCTAGCTTTATGAGCTACCATCTATGCAGCCTGCAATTCCAGTTTAAAACTTCTTTCCCAGGTTAAGGCAGGAATAATGCCAATGGTGGTTCAGCAGGATAAAGACTAAGTGCCTATTTTAAGAAAATGCTGAGAGTCTGGGTTATACAGAGTCAGTGGGGCTAATGCCCACAATCTGCAGGTTTTGCTAAAGGCTTCAGATAACAAAAAATAAAATATGCATATCTGCCTCTTTGTTAAAAGCAAAGTTCAATACTGTAACCTCCTACGACATTAAAAACAGATTTCAGTCACTTAAAGATCAAACTATCTCGTAGAGGCTCTTATTCACAAAACAGTAAACATTGGCTATGCATGCCTTTGAGATGGAAACTGCCCATTCAAGACCAGGTTCACTCCCTTAGAAGTACCTAAGTGAAAGGTATCATATTAACCACTCCTCCATATAAAATGGCTACCAGAGAATGTGCCTTCTTCTGACTAGGCCCAGCATTATTAAACAGCCTCCCACCATAACCAACTGGCCTGTAAACTCTCATTGTGTTCAAAAAGGCCTCTTCTGACCACTTGCACAAGAAGTACAAGTCCGTTAGGGACAATGGCTAACTTCAACATTTGCTAACAAACAGCATACTACCTCCAGGAAGACAGTCATCCTAAAATGTTTTATTCTAACAGCATGCTACCTTGTTTCCTAAATATTGTCCTGCTTGTTTCCTGAAAAGTAATTCAAAATGGACTTTATGCACACACCGCAAATATTGCAAACAACCATGGTTTTACTGTTAATTTTATCTCTGCAATGTTTTGTTGTACAAGAATAATGACCTAAAATGGAGCTGATAACGAACTGGACGGACGGGTAAACACGGAGTGGTGAGATGACCGACAAGTTGGAGGCCCGACGGGTGAAGTGTGCGATAGTGGAGGGTGGGTCGGTTTAGAGGTGGGGGGTGCAGGGGAGCGGACAGGTGAGTGCAGGGGGTGTGTGTGTTGGGTGAGTATGGAGGTGGTAGGGTCAGGTGGGCAGTGGTGTGTGTGGGTTTGAGGGGGGGTAGGGTGTGTGGGTGTGGGTGGTTAGTAGGGAGTGGTGTGAGTGCAGCAGTAAGTGACTTGGGGGGTTAGGTAAGGTAGAGTTAGTGTAGGTGTAGTAGGGGATCTGTGGGGTAGGGGTGGGGGGGGGGTAGTTAGGTTAGGGTGCAGGTAGTAGGCAGGTAAGGCGGTGGTGGTGGACCTTTAGGGTTAGGGTTTAGGTTAAGGATAGTGGATGTTTAAAACATACATATGTTTCTTCCAAGACCTTTTACAAACAAAAAACAAAAAGAGTATGAACAGGCTGAAGTAAAAATAGTTTAATACATTCCGAGTCACACCAAAGCTTTAAAATTGACAAGAAATCCAAGTACTGTAAGCGCTTTCGTTTGGCTATGCTAAACTTCCTCTGACAAAGGAGCTGTCATTTCCTGTTGATTTAAATAGTTACAAGACGACTCGCTACATTGTTACATCAATCAATTTCCCTCTAATGCATAATAAACCCCTAAATGGATAAACGGACATGTAAAATATAAAATGTATCTTAAAACATTCTTTTAAAAATATTACATTCTATTTGTAAACAATATTTTTGTTGTTTTGGTATTCTAGTAAAGTGACTGTGCAAGACATATGCAATCTATTAAATATAGTTGATTAAAAAAATATATATCATTAAAAATATATCTGTATAGATATATATATATATATAAATATATATACACAAAATGCTTCTACTTCATATCCAAAATGAAAAAAAAACATATGAATTCATGATGTCCAGATATAAACCTGACAATAAATACTGACAATAAATACTGACAATAAATACTAACAATAAATGGGTGATTAAGCTTACCTAATAATATTGTGGGTACTATCTATCAAGGGACTTTAATCTGAGGAAACTTCCAACAGAAAGTATACCATTTAATCCTGGCCAACAATGTGCATTGAGTCTAATCTGCCATTGTAATCCCATTTTTTCCAAGCCCTTTTGGAAAAAATGGAATTACAGTGGCAGATTAGACTCAATGCACATTGATATTCTTGCACAGTCACTTTACTAGAATAACAAAACAACACAAATATTGTTTACAAATAGAATGTAATATTTTTAAAAGAATGTTTCAAGATACATTTTATATTTTACATGTCCGTTTATCCATTTAGGGGTTTATTATGCATTAGAGGGAAATTGATTGATGTAACAATGTAGCAAGCTGTCTTGTAGCTATTTAAATCAACAGGAAATGATGGCTCCTTTGTCAGAGGAAGTTTGGCATAGCCAAACGAAAGCGCTTACAGTACTTGGATTTCTTGTCAATTTTAAAGCCTTGATGTGGCTTGGAACGTATTAAACTATTTTTACTTCAGCCTGTTCGTACTCTTTTTGGTTTTGGGGTGTACAGTGCTCTCATTGCCTTGGGGACCTTTTAGAAATATTTGATTTTGCATTTGTTCTTATGATTGTATTGTATGCTTCCTGACAATAGTTGTTGTTTACTTTTCTTTCTATACTTTTGAGTCTTGACTAAAAAGGGTCTTTAGACCAGCTGAAATATTACTTATGAAATAATAATTAAGTAAATAAACATTGAAGAAAGTCCTTCTTGATCAGGGAATAGCAACGGAGAGTTGGCTGCTTCCTAACTATAGTTAGGAGTGCAGCACATGCCTGCTGGCAATCTAACCAGCAATATCTTGCAAGGGTTGCAGATGAAAAAGCATAACCAGAATCATCCAGATTGGCACATTATCAGACAATGACAATAACATGTTCTTACTTCAGTCAAACAAGTACCTTTTGTCCTTTGACGTACTGCTCAACAGTATAGTCTGAGTGGTCCACTGCAGAGCATACAACTATGCTAATATCCCCTCCTATTAAGACTGGGCAGTTGGAAGTATTTCTTCTATTCAAACTATGAGCAAAGAAAGTTGGAGAAGTCATCCTGGAGCTTTGTATTGTCCTCAGTATGTGTAGACCTGAAGGTGCTGACAACTTGAATAATTAAGATCCATCTTGCTTCCCTGCCATTGGCATGAGCTGAAAATTTCTATCTGAGTTTATTTTAAATGGCATGCCAGGTTGTACAGGGGAAAAGCAAACCACCGACCATAGCAACATATATCTATATCTATCTATCTATCTATCTATCTATCTATCTATCTATCTATCTATCTATCTATCTATATCTTTCTTTCTTTCTAACTATATTACAAGCTGTTTTTACTTCCTGCAATATTATTCTATCAGATTTATACTGAGAAAGGTATTTAAAAGAAGTATGTATTTTTTCCTGATGAATTGAGAGAGCCCATGTAACATCCCCAGATCAAAAATATCAAGAGCAATGTGCAGAAGTTTTAACTTTAAAATCAGTTAGTGGTATACTAAAAACAGTAAAACAAAATTTTTGGTGGTATGGTGAAATAATATACTGCACAAAGTAGAAAGTACGATCTATGTGATCCAGTAATGAAACACAGACATTTTTTTTTGTTGTTGTTGTAACTTGGAAGCAGTTGTGACACTGCATACTGCTCTGGCATACTTCTAAACTGTACAGATTTTCGCAAAATGTCCAGAGTTTTGCCTCATATTCCTGGTCCATTTTTCATAAAATGGTGGTTTTCTAGAAAATTACTTTAGTGGCAAATCATTAAAGACTGAAGTTAGAAAATAATGACAGACGTTTGAGTTTCAGACCATACCATTCTGAAAAATTAATGCTAATGCAAAACCTATTACTCTATCAACTTTCTAAGTTTATAAGAGCAATATTTAGACATTGTCGCTATATCTGGGCCTTTGTTCCACTTTTATTTATGGCTTAGTCCTGATTTCTTGCTCTAAGAGTTTGAGAAGTTTGTACTTTGGTACTGATAGGCAGGCAATACCCTAAGCCCTAAATCATGATGTGCCTGTTTCTAACCTTCCATGTGGTCTGAGTGCAGTGAGCCTTTGTAGTGCATGTCCTCGACTTTGAAAGTAGTCCCTCCCATACTTCACTGTTAACTTAACCAAGATGTGCATGGTTCCCCTCCTACTGAAGACAGGAGAGCAGGCTAAACCTTGTCATTCCTTTCCTTTCCCATTCAAGCTCCAGCAGGTTGACCTTGGGCCGTTCAGATTGTAGTCTCCCCCTATACTGACACAACTGGCTGAACAGAAGGAAAGAACATGACAGTTTGGAAATAAAAAGTTTGTTTTAGTTATGCCATATGGAAATTAAAGTCCACTGACGCAGTGTATAATGTGACTGTCAAAGATAGCTGTAACACAGGACAATACCAGGAATTATGCTTTGTTACATACACAACCAATGCACATCCCTAGGTCAGGCTGACACAATGCTACAGAATGCTATTGATTGCCTGCAACAAACACTTATGAGGGGTTCATACCTACAAAGTTAAAGGTCACAGGTTAAGAATTGTATCAACCCTAAATTTATATGAAGTATTTACGGAGATTGTTTCTTTAAATGATGGAGTTTATTGCTGTTCTTCTTTCCATTTGTTGGTTAAGCGGGCAAATGAGGCAACCTATGGATGGATGTTGAGACAACCATAGAAACAAATTCCTCCCAGTTGTGTCACCACCTCAATATCCTGCTCTGCTTCATCAAGCAAATTGAACTTTCAGTTTAAGAATCAATGAGTTTGGTTTATCTGTTTAAAAAGTAACAGTAATATCACATTTAATCTCATACTCATAAATTATATTACATGCATAGGCATAGCATGTCATACTAAAACATTATTTTATACTGGGTGGAAGTGATCTTATTAAAAGAAAATTCTTCTTTGATTGAGAAAAGATATGTGACCATTTCTCAGTCATCTCCCATTACCACCCTTTCATACTTAGGTCAGAAGAAGCTGGCATAGTGATACTATATTTTAGCTTCTGCTTCCTGAATTTCTGCTCTTTCTTCCTTTCTTCCAGATACATTGAGTTTTAGTCTTGTGAGCCATATTTGTAGCTGTTGAAGATGCATATTTCAGCCTCCTAATAATATCCCTTTTCTTACTGAGTGAAATATTTTTCTCCTACTCTTTTATCAAAGAAAACACAAGACAGATTCACAAAGAAAACCTTCCTTTCTAGTACTACTAGACTGCTAATTAGCTCCTCATCTTCTTTTTTTAAAACAATAATGTCTTATTAAACGTGACTTTTTTCTTCATCTTGGAATCTTCCTACACCTATTCCAATGAGAGTTGCTCTGTCTCTTCTCCTCTTCGTGCCTGTGCTTTACCACAAATTGTTCACTTTAACAGTTATTATTATATTTATTACTATCTTTTACCTTATCATTCCTTTTCCTTCTTTTATCATTCATCTCATTTACAACTACTGTTTTTATTGCCACTTCCTCCATTTCATGATTTTCTCTTTTTTTAATTCTCATTTCCACCTTTAGCGTTTATTTTTTTTCAAGTAGCTTTTTTTCATTGTTGTTATTTTCCTTAATAACCACCTCTAACGTTTCTCTAACAGTGATCTGTATGCACCCTCCTATCTCATCACTGCTATCTTCCTCTCATATGTTCCACTTTCTTAAAAGCTATCTCTTCATTGTCATCATAATTACTGTTACTTAATTTGTCACTCCTTAATGTTAAAAGTTCTTTTCTTACACGCTACAAGTCTGTTTTAAGCTAGTCAGGTAAATGCTTAATATACCTGATTCATTATCAAAATTGCTGCTTTAGATCCACTTCACTGGTACAGAGGGATAAAGCTCTTACTACAGCTCAGATGACCCGGGTTTGATTAGTGTCTCAGGTGACTGATGAAGCAGCAGGGGAGGAATGGGCATGTCCATCTCAGGTGGACGGAAGTTCACTGATACTTTCCCTAAGGGGGGCATGGTCCAAAGAGGGGAGCTGCCCTCAGATGTAAACAAGCATGATGGGTTGGGAAAGGGAAATAAGTAGTCATTTAACCCCCCCCCCCCCAGACAGAAGCACAGATGAGATGAGCAGGCCACACAAAGAGGCATGACCAGTCCCATATTGGGGGGTGGGGGGATTGGGGAGTAGCTGATAGACTCGACATGCATGTTGGGTACTTGGGAATGGGCCAGTAACAGTGAGATCTAAGGGGAACCAAGAAAAAATATTACTGCTTTAGGAGGATTCCTGAAATCTGTTTGCAGTTCTCTATCTTTTATAACATAATCCATCATTTTTCATGCATAACTCTTGGACCTTTATTCTTGCCTATACAGACACCCCTCTATGAAATTATTGTGATAAGAGGGTTAGGTATCAGTTGTATCGAAGTTTTCTATGGATGTGTTAAGACAGGTAAGAAATCTGGATCTTCATTGGGCAGATCCTGGCTTAACCCTGCCTATTTTTAACTGACCATCCTTTCTAACAATCCTTGTCTCCAACCTTTCTCTCTTGTTTTTTTAAAGTGGTCATTTTGGCTGTTTATTCTTTGAAGGTGTATAAAATCTGACACCATACATTTCCAGGCTTTCTCTTGCTATTGTCACCATATTATCTATCTCAGTAGAAGGCAACAGTCTTTATTCACAACAAGATGTACTGTCTACCTCAGATTTCTCAATTTTCATCTTGTTATATAAGATATCCCTCACTGGTAGTCACCTTTGTTCATGATATTCTTATTATCAGTGTAAAGCTTCAAGGAGGTAGAAATCCAATAGCATCAGACAAAATAACAGCACTAGTTGGACTTTTGTGGTAAGGACTGTCATGTGGTTTGTGAACACCCATGTATTTTCCATGTCCATTGGTAATCATGAAATGGTTAGTAGGCAAAATTTATATTGAAAAGCCAGTCAGGGACATTCTAGATAAATGTCAGCTGTACCTTAGATTGTGCTGTTTTCTAATAAGGCTATTGCTTGTTCTGGCATATTAACCTTTTTTGTGGAATTCCTCAATTTAATGTTCAATGTAACATGATATTTGAAAACAGTAGGCATTTATGGGGGTATAACTGTCATGGTCTCCCACTTGTCAGTCAGGTCAGTAAAGAAATCATTATAAGGTATTACTGAGAATCCTAGCAAGTAAACTTTGTTCTCTGTGATAGCATCTGCAATATTTAGCCTGTAAACAAAGTTAAGTGACCTAGATACAGTCTGCCCAGGGGAGGGGATTTGTGATGATCCAGAATGCAGCGTCAATAGCCACTGAGCTACTTCAGTTACAATAAATAGAATAAACAGTTGAAGCACCTGTAAATTATCTTATGAGAAAGATGATTATATTTGTAGCAGCTATCCTTTCTTTCTAGTCACATCTGACATAAGCTATTTCAATGTTGTCCTAGTCACAAGCTTTAGTTGCAGGTCAGAATAGTATTTCACTGTTCCGTGATAGTGCACTGTACCATTTGTAGCTGTGCCATCTGCATGGTGGCAGCAGATTCCATGAAGGATGCTTTTACTGTCCATTTGCTTTTTTTTTATTTATAGTTTAGTACCAATTATTATTTTGTTTTACTTTGAAAGTATTTGAGAGTGTCTTAGTTACCAGCGGAGTAAGGCTGTAAGGGCACCCATTTTGTTACCAAAGATGGTGTTGGCTATGGCTCATCAGCTGTCTCAGGCTCCACTGCCATTACAGGGCTGCCATGTGATAGGTGTGTCTTTGTTGTTAGTTTTCTGACAAGTAGCACACTTAAGTAACATATGCAGTAAAAAGCTAATACCAAGGAGTAGGCTGGTGAGTAGGAGTTTGTTTTAGTAACCTTGCTGCATGGAGGCTTCTATACCAAAGGTGAGCTCCATCACCATGACTATGTTATATCGCTATTCTGATTAAGTAGCACTCAGTGAACGATCAGGTATCCATGGTTATATAGATTCAGCAAAAGGTTTATTGCTTTTTTTTCAGTAAAGAAGGAAAAAAACAACAAAAATAATAATTGTTTTTGCTGATTGATCTAATTAATTGTCATTCAGACATTTTGTCTTGTAGAAAGTAGAACCGAGGTTAGTTGAAACACCTCTGGAAATGTTGTTAGCAGGTAACTGGCTGACATGCAAGTTTGCAGCTGTATCTGCAGTTACCTTAGAATTAGTTTTACCAGAGTTGTACTCAAATGTGACACTATAATAATAATTATTTGCAAATGTCAATGTTTAGCTGGGTTTTTTTTCTGCTGGGGTCATTTACAAGACACAAGAGTATAAACAATGAGGCAATAAAGTTTTAGGATAAGAAAAGCCTAACAACAATCCAGCAGAATGATACGAAAGAAAAGTTGCCAGCAGAAGTTTTCCTTAAGATGAAAAGCTTTCTCCCAAGTGTGAAGCTATTGAAGTTGTTCCCCCCTATGGACAGTTTCCCTTGCTGATCCAAGACTCTGAATGTCTTATGATTCTGCATGCTGTTACTGCAAAACACATTAGTACAAACACCTAGTATGTAATAATCTGCCAGGCTGATCTACTGCCTAAATCCACACTGCAGGACCTGAGCATAAACAGGTCTCCTTAGATGATGAAATTACTTTTGCCCCTTTAGCTACCAATAAGAAAGGCAAGTCAAGCTTTCACTTACAAAATCAGAACAATGCATTACATTATTTTACGACCATTCTGAGTTCTGAATTACTTTAGGTAGCACATCAAAGTGCTAGCCAGATTATCATTTTGTCTTCCTCTAAAAACTGATTTTGCATCTGGATGTACATGATGATTGTGTATCAACATTTAGTGTGCGTCAAACATTAAATTCTTCGTCTTGCATGAAATGCTTGGAACCAGCAGAGTGGTCTCAGGTGCGGTCTGCCTCTACAAATTGATCCCGCTGTGCAAAATGCATTTCAATGTATTTTCTTGGACCTGCAAATTACTTACAATTCAGGACGTTTCACCTGCTAAATTAAAAGGACAGAATGACTTTAAGAGACTGAGGAGTTTCAGATATGACCAGGAGGAAGGAAATACTTGTAAGACAGATTGGGGCAAATCAGAGGAATTTATACACTCAAAAAAACATATTTCCCAAACCCTAAAGAAGGAGAGCACAAAACAAGCCCTGGCAACTAAACAGTTTTTTACAGCATTTTAACATTTTTCTGTATAGTTGTAACAATGTAAAAACAATATGGTAAACATCTCAAGTTGCATACTTGTGCACATTTTGAACATCTTCATTTGTTTCTATGGAAACAGAATGCCTGAGTGGTAAGAGTATAAGAGCACTTGTCATGTGTGTTTTGAATTTATGAATTATAGATATGAAGAATTCATTAGCACCACCAGTGAAAGTTATTTTGTAGTCTCGATTACAAAATTGATTTATTTAGGAATTCAGCTTGTCATTATTATAAGAAAAGGGACATTTATCTGATCTGAAAGACTTAAGACTGTTAAAGCCTGTGGAGTTCCATCTAGCTGGAAATCCAGAGCCATAAATTTAACTAAATCAAGGCACAGTAAGCAAAGTGCTGCAATAAAAGCAAATGAGAGAAAGGTGGTAGAAACAGTATTTTATTTATTTTACATGAACTTTTTTATTTTACTTATTTATTGTCCTGTTTCTTCTCCTGCCTTCTTTTGATCATCACCCCCTTCCCGTCCAATCGGCCCATTTATTCCCTATCACTGGAGTGGTGGTTAATAAGAGCACAGACAACAATTTACAGCCATCAGAGGCAACTCATTTTTTTGCTTACTTCATTCCCTAATTCCCACAAACATCTAACAAAATGACAGGGTGGATCATGCAATGTACTGACAGCAGGGAAGACCCTCTGACTTCTGAAAATGGCATTCTTTTGAGCAACACTACCTCTCCTTCCAAAGCATGAGAAATGGTATCTCCAGCGAACACCATACAGCAATTCTTATCTTCATTATCTATAAGCATTTTTATATAAAATAAATATTTTACTACTCAAATATTAATCCAGTATGGTAAGATACCTGTAAGTTTATTTCTCACGCTTGTAAATATGCCGTGAATATCTCACAATATCTTTACCAGTCTTCTACTAGATGTTTTTTTTATTATAACATTTTAACAGTTTCCCTAATTTTTACATTTTCCTCATGCCTTCATTTCTTTGTCAGTGCAACTGCTTCAATAAATTCTGCAGTACACTGTCTACTCACCTTCTGCTTATAGATCCCTATTTCTGCATTTAGTGGCTCGATTATTAATATATTGCAGTCAAGTATCTCCAAAGCGTGTGCATGTGGGTTGCAGGATGGGAAGATATGTGTCACCTAATTAAAAAACTCCCTTACATTTGTTTTTTTTTCTTATAGCACTGCATGTTCTGTTCTAATGCATTTATAGATGCTTCCTGCCATTCTTATCAGTATTTCTGACGTGAACTATTTCTTGTAAGTCTTATTTTCAGTGCTGTTTTCCAGAAAACTCTGATTAAGTGTTCTTACACTAGTTGAGTAACTACATACGAATTTGTTTTAAGTGCCGTACTGCACTTTCTTAGAGCTGTGTTTTAGGTGATTAAAATATTAAAAAATGACTAAAGCAAACTTTTTTGAATACTTGATAATTTACCACAGAATTGTTTGCCTACTTTGTTTATGTTAGTAGCAATTTTTACTTTTCATAATACAGCAGATATTAGTTCTGTCTTATTATTAATGTAGCCAGTGTAGATGCCAGATGTTGACATTGACTTGGGCCTAGAAGTCTCCTTGCCTTTGAGGATAATGAAGCTAGTGTTAAGTGCTCAAACCTTATCGTACCCACCAGGTGCCTCGGATGCCCATGCTACTAATTAAACAGGGTGCATCTGGTCTGTAGTTGTGACTTCATCTTTTTATGCCACAAGGCTGGGATAGGACAGTAATCTACTTTAAGGTCTGTCAGAAATGACAAAAATATGAATGAATCACAATCTAGCCATAAACAAAAGAAAGACCACAGCAGATACTGAAACATTGCCAGTTTGTTTTAGCAAGATATTTTAGTTGTAAATCTGTTGTTCTACAGTGTTTTACACCCATTTTTAGCATTGCTTTATTTTCAGATCAAAGGATGACATGCTCAAACCATGGAACATTGACCTAGGTAGTGTGGATGTCAAGTAGTGCACAGTAGTATGGAATGGAGATCGAGGTACAGTGGGTATTGCGAAATTTACCCTTACCCCACTGTAGTGCCATCTTGGAGTTGGTATATATAATTTAGGGGTGTCCCCCTGCACAACCGTTGTATCAGGTATATGTGCTTGTTAGATTTGGTTCAATGTTCCGTAGTTTGACCAAGCTGTCCTTCGATGTTCTGGTGTTTCTTTGTTTCCATCTCAATGTGTTGTAGTTTGATATTGTGGCATTTCAATGGTCTGATGTAGACCCATATATATATATATATATATATATATATATGTAGATATACACACACACACACACACACACACACACACACACACACACACACACACACACACACACAACACACACACTATAAAGCATACTTCAGGAGTACAGAAAAAAATGATAGATTGTCAAAATGCCAGAAATTACGCAAGGACTGGTTCTGTAGAGATGTAAAGCCCTGACTATAGCACAGGTCACCCAAGCTTGTTTGCTTGCATTGGCAAAGGAGGGTGCTGTAGGAAGGATGTGCATGACCAGAATTATTTGGTGGTAGGGTGGCACTGCAGTGAGCATCTTGGGTGAACATGCAGTTCATCATGTCATTACTTGGTACGAGCCCTCATTAGCAATTGCAGAAGAACAAGCACTTTCAGGGGTATGTCACTGTGAGTGCCGAATATGATGCAGTTATCCCATACTCTTTCCCAAAGGTGGGGATGAAAAAGTTACACAAAAATTACGCCATTGTTGGAATTCTGTTAAGACAACAAACTCCACAATGTCTGTATGAATTATTGCCTCTCTGGATGCCTCTCACCCTAGAGATCTGGAGATTCCCCATGACTCAGGAATGAATGCCACAGATTCCAATGGATGAGGCTTGAGAGTTTGCAGGTAGGAGGTGAAAAAGAACCTAAAAATGCCAGATTTTGTATTCATGAACTGGCAATAAAACTAATTCAAGTACGAGGAACTTTTATAGATAAAAATTATGGATATTAAGTATGAGCCTGTTAACACTTTTGCCCCATCCATTTATTTTTTCTGTACATATTCAGAAAGCTGAATTCTGGAAGACAATGTTCTACATTTTGTTTAAAAATTAAAAAAAAAATCTTAAACTTGAGAAATGACATGATGCAGGAACTGTAGAAATACCATACTGGGAAATAATTAACAAGGAACATTGTGGCATAGATCAAAGAACATAATTTTCACTCACTTGAGTTGCTATAAAGACAAAGCTTTGTTGTAAATACAGAATAAGCCCATTAAACATGACTAAATCCACAAGTCAGTTTTTCAAATACAATTCTGCATAATAATTTGCTACCATTTATTATATTTATACCACTTTTCATTACAACCATTATAAAAATGTTTCTTATAGAATGAAGAAGAAAAATGTGATATTTATTAATGAACTTCACGATAAGAGACCAGTTAGGTGCATAGTTTCATTCTTAACATTCTTCAAGTCATGACCCAGGGTAATATTTGCAATGAATGGAAAAATCTAGACATGACATTGGAACTATTCACCTACTTTTCCTGTATAAGGCCAAAGCACTCTCCTGCAGTAGTATCTGCAGTCTGTGAAGACAGGCTCACGGTGGCTGTTCCTTTGTGCTGGAGAGATATGGTGGTATCCTACTGAGTACAGATCTTAGTGGGTGAGAGTTCAGTTTTGGAGTGCAGTTTGATTTGGTTAGTAAAAAGATGAAGTTAAACATTGTGTAAGAAATGTAATAACATGGGACATTTTGCTATTGCTAGTAAAAACTAGGCTAAGTAAAGAAGTGGCTAGAGAAATAAAAATTAAGAAGAGTGTACAAAAAGCATTTCCTGTATTCAGTAGTTTCCATGCCAAACCCTGAATCAGACTGGCAAGCAAAAATATTTATTTATGGAACAGTAATAAGCTACACAGTAAGTAAGAAAAATATATAGGGGACGATGGTACTGTGATATTGTGTGAAACTTATAAAATCATCTGTAAGTGTCTGTACTGTATGAAGGAGAAAAAGTAACATGAAGCCTTAGAGACAATTTTAAGTACATTTGTAGACCTCTATCCATATCTAAGTGGAAGGGGCACATGTAGGAGTTCTGACATTATGCAATGGATGGTCCATACATAAATAGTCTGCTCTGCAGAACTGTGACTTACTGGGCTGATTACCAGAATGGACAGTCATTGTTAATGCATTTGCCAGTCTGTTTAACTATGGGCCAGCGAAGGTGAAATTAATCCAGATGCCATCCCATATGCCCTTCCACTCAAGGAGAATGATGAAGGATCCACAGGCATCTGTGGTGAAAGGGCAAAGTACTACAGCACAGACAGTGGCTAAGTGGATTAAAATCACTGCTACATGATTCACTCCATGGTCAAAGGCCCAACTTTGTGGAGTCAGGGAATGGAGGTAAGGGAATGTGATACTTCAGATGGTAATGTGGAATGAGTGAAAAGTGGAAAATAGGTTGGCAAATAGAATGGAAGCTACGGGCACAATTATATTGCAGGAGATGAATGTACACAGACATGACATGTAGGTCAGCAGTCTGTGATCATGGAAGTTACATTAAGGGTGGTAACAAGACTTGAGTGGCCCTGTTAGCATGAAGCTGAGTTCTGGAGAAAGTGGATAAAACTGAGAAAATGGAGAGGTTGGTGATAGGGGTTGAAATTGAGACGTAGGAAGGTGCTTGATATTACAGCACATATATGAGATGAATTGCAATCATCCTTAAAAGCTGAGGAACTTTATTCAGTGTTTGAGAAGAGTATGAGAAAAGTGAGGATCAGATAGCAGTATGAACGAACTTAAATATTGTTTTGGTGCTGACCTTGTATAGAACTGATGCAGATTGTGTAAATGCAAATTAATCTTCCCCATTGCTATATAGGTTGTAAATAATGAGCCAGACATATTACTCTGGGGTTAGAGGTTATATGCATTAATAGATAAGCTGCCATGTTAATAGGCATTCATTTTGTAATGTCATAAGTTTCACTTCGGAAGATCCTCTATTTTGTATTATATACCCATATAAGTAGTTCAAGTAATGCAGATAACACATGCACATCAGGTCATCCAGCTAAAACAGCAGTTTCTGCCTTAAAAGGACATAAATGACTAAAAGAAGGGAAGTGTCATAGCCAGATATAGAGGAGATATACATATAGGGACTTTTCCAGTGATTGAAGGAGCTTGTTATCTTTCAGACAGCTGAGCTGTGCTGGGTGCGGTAAGCACCGAAATTAAATGGTGTCATCTGGGATGAATAGATACATTGGGGCTATGACCATAAACTGATTTCAGGGCTAAATCGTCACACATCATATATTTATGTCATAAATCTTTCTGCATGGTCTTTGAACTGTCACCTGTAATAAAACAAAAGGCTATAACGATTTAAAAGCATTACTTGCATTTCTTTCAGTGGTGGTGCATGTGTTTTTCTTAACAGTTGATGGTGGAGACCAGCATAGTTAAAAGTGTCAGCACTGACTAATGTTTCATACAGTACATACATGGCACTCACAGTTTGCACGTAAGGTATCTTGAAAAAAAAACTTCACCTCAACATGGGTGAATCAAGACAACTTGAATGACAATTATATTTATTCAGTCATGTTTTGTCCCTTAAGTCTGATCACCTTTTTGAATATTAACTTGGTAGAGTAAGCCTATTTAAATATTTGCTATGGATTACTCAAAAATTGGTGATAAAATGTCCAGAGACTTTAGAAATTCCAGTTAAACATAATTTTAAAAAAGTCTGTTTCTCTATTTTTAAATGGTATTCAAAATAAACAGAACATGCTGGAGGGATAGATTCCTGTCCCAGAGACTTCCCATACTCTGGAACAAACTACCTATCTATGTCAAACAGAGCTCCTCATTAGCACTCTTCAAGAAAAATCTTGATGATTGGATGGAAAATGGGAAATTCACCACGGGGATCACTTCTGTGGCTCTGCTCGACAGGGGCACAGGAAAATAATTTTCTTGGGTGGCGAAAGCCAGGGTACTTTTTTTGGCTAGGCTTGTATGGGCCCTAGGGCCAATAGCCTAGTACCTACCTATGAACCTAAAAAAAATTTGTGAAATAAGCCAGTAGGCTATAATCAACAACTCCTAGCAAAAGCTTTTGTAAAAATGCATAGTTACTTTGAACAGTATGATTCCATAAATGCATGCCCCAGTGTTTCCAGGCAAAACCTTTGTTAACCAAAATGTGTTATTTGCAGTGTTTGTGTACAGCACAAGCAGAATCTTTATATCTACCTTTGCGGCAGGAACAGGTTATAGCAGTTTATGCACCAATGTAGACAGTGGGGTCCATAAAAAGCTTCTGCAAATGCTTAAAGCATAGAAATTAGCAGTGGGCTTTCAGTTTTATATCAAACATTGGAATAAGATAGAAAGTAATTAAAAAATGGCAGAAGATCAAAAAAGAAGACATTAAATGGTCTTAATGGCACATTTTTAAAATCATGCTAGTCTAACAATAACATTTTTAACAAACTAATCAAATTGAATAATGATATGGTGCAAGTTTTAAAATTACATCTGGAAGCTATTAATAAGAAACTTAAGGCAGCACATGAAGAACTTCAGGTACAAAAACACTATTATAAAACATTTCAACAGACTCATCAGGACTTGTAAAGCCAGGTAAATTCAGATAAATTACAAGATTACATTTCAAAAACATCATAACATAAGACACATGCAAGTATTACTGACACAGAAAACAAAGATGAAGTTCAACATGCAGCCTTTGTCACACTGGTGCAAGAGTTGTATCAGCAGTCTAATGTTTTACAAGTTATGCAACAATGGTCTGATAAAAAAGGTGTCTTTCATAATGCGGTAGCTTTTAAAGATTGGGTGGAAATAGTAGGTAAGGGCACATGGTCGGCAGAGTTAAAACTCTGCTTCAGGCAGTTCATTCTAAACAGTTTTCGATGTTTTCTTGTTGTTTCTTAACTCTAAACAAAGCAGATTAAAATCTATGTTGTCTGCTTATACACAAAACAGAGGAAAGAGACAAAACTTCTTGATCATTACAAAATCAGTAAGACAGGTTAAATATTCGAGCAGGCTGTATTATACGATATAGCATTACAAGTGTTACATAATTACTCTAATGAGGATATTACTAAAGATGATATTCAAAAGTTGTTAATTGAATCTTTCCTGCAGCATTGACAAGGGGTAGATTGTGGTGTAAAATTCAGGTCTATATCAGTCCGTCGAAATATCTGACGATCGAACATCAGATGTTTGAACTGTGAAGTTCGAACACTGATTATCGCGAAGCCACGGAACACCAAATTTTTTCCCAGGGACAGAATTTGGTGGACCGTATCTGTGGCTTCGCGATTATCAGGACTGTGGTGGGAAGTTACGGGTCGGGTTCAGGTAAGTGTGCGATTGTGTGGACGTTAGGGTTAGGGCGCGGGTGAGGTGGGTGTGTGATAGTGACAGACTTTAGGGTTAGGGCGGGATAGGTGAGTTAGGGTTAGGGCGCGGGTCAGGTGAGTGTGCGATAGTGACGGACCTTAGGGTTAGGGTTGGGTTAAGGTAAGTGGATAGATAGTAGTGTATGTACAGTTTAGTGTAGGGTTAGGTGTAGGATTTTAAGTGTTTGTGTAAGGATTGCTGTTTTTTTGGTGTGCTTGTGTTATGTGTGTGTTTCTTGGAACAGTGATTTTTTTCCTGGGAAAAAAAATCACTCTTCTAAAACTTTGATGTTTTTGTACTCCATGGTTAGAAGTTCGAACATATGGTGTTCAAACTTCAGCCGTTTCAGTGAAATTATATAGACCCGTAAAATTCAATATTTTAGAACCTTGCAAGTCTGTAAGAGAGACTGCACAAAAACTGGCATTGCAGCAACATTTTGTAAACAATACAGATGTTTGCCAAATATATTTACAGTAGAAATATGTGATAGTTCTGGTGCTCTGATGGTTCAGTCACAGTTTTGGGGCAGAGGCCAGTATATACAAAGGAATGACAGAACAGGGTATAGACCTGAAGTTAACAGATTTGCATCAGCAACTTCAGATACAGAAAAGAAGGTAATATGCCTCGGCATAATCTGCAATGCATTTTCTGTAAAATATTGGGGCATAGTAAGCAAGATTGTGAAATATACCAGAGGTGGAAAGCAAAACAAATCAGGCTAGGGGGATGCCCAGATCTGGAGAAACAACAGGACGTGGAACAACCATATTATCACCCTCCTGGAGACTCATATAACCCCCCCCCCCAAGTGGACAATAGAGGTCAATAGAGGTAAAGCTAAATGCCAAAAAGTGCATAGTCATCCCCTTTGGGAAAAACAAAGTGCCTAAAAATTACCACATAGGTGGTAATCCATTAAGTACGGAAGAAGTAATTAGGGATTTGGGGACCTAAGTAGATAGCAATCTCTCCTTTGACAATCACATTGCCAAAGTGGTTAGAAAGACCTTCTATATAGCCCGCCTTATCATGAAAGGGTTCACATCTAGATCAAGAGAGGTCATTCTGCCCCTCTACTCATCACTCATCAGACCCATAATTGAATGCAATGCTCCATTTGTGATGTACCTTACCCAACACCTGCAGCAACTGGAAAGACCCCAAAAGTACCTCACCAAGAGGATCAAGAGACTCAAACAGATGCCCTACGCAGTTAGGCTAAAGAAACTCCAGCTCTACTCAGTTGCTTACTGCCTACTCAGAGGCGATCTGTGCCTGACGTATAAAGCCATGTCCAACCCAGAATTAATGGACATGCTCCACCTCAGGAAATCCAAATCCCTTCTGTGTCCCTACTAGACAGAGGCACAGTAAAGTAACCTTAAAGTAGGCTTCCTATCTTGACCCTACTAGTGAGGCACACAGTGAACTAATCTAAAGGGTGGCAAAAGCCACACACTCCAGGGACTTAAACCTCAACACAGAAATAAATAGGACATGCTGGAGGGACAGATTCATATCCCTGAGGCTCCCCTCACTCTGGAACAAAATCCCAATCCATGTTAGGCAGAGCCCCTCAATAACCCTCTTCAAGAGAAATCTTGATGTGCGGATGGGAGATCGTAGGTTTACCCCTGGGATCTCTTCTGTGTCCCTACTAGACAGAGGCACAGTAAAGTAACCTTAAAAGGGCTATCTTCTGTGACCTACTATACAGAGGCACAGTGAACTAATCTAAAAGGGTGGCAAAAGCCAAACACACTCTGGCTAGGCTTATAAATGCCCTAGGGCAGATAGCCTAGTATCAACCTATGAACCTATGAACCTAAGTAAGTATAGTAAAAGAAGGTCAAAACCCTCCTTATAAATCATAGGTGATGCGGAGTATGTTAAAACATGATTAGAGCAAAACAAGATTGAGTTACCAGAGGTTCATAGAAATATATCCATTGATAAACAACTTCAAGAAAAAGAAAAAGAAGCAGCAGTGGCAGATGTATAGGCACATATGCAGGATGCAAACCAATACAAGAGAAGAGGAATGCATTTTAAACCAACACTAGGGGTGTGCACCCATTCAAAATATACTCCCTTTAATGCCCTTTACTCTGGGGGTAGACGGGAGGCCTTGGATAAAAATTTGGATGGAGGGGCAACAATGGAACAAAGCATTATTGGATGCAGGAGCTGTAGTTTCAGTCACAAACCAACAATTGCAGATAGACCCTAATAAAAAGACATTATTTTAGGGGTTTAATGCAGCATCAGTGGTGGCACTTGCTAGTAAAAAGGAATATATTACATTTGATGCAGAAAGACATGTGAAGTTGCAAGGATGATTTTTATTACATTCCAGTTGTGAAACAACCATTTTGGGAATGGATATATTGTCCAGATTAGGAGTAGTAATAGATTTTAATAACAACATGATACGGCAGGCAGAAACAGAAGGGGAAAAGATACGAATGGTCATAAATGTATCCCAGGTACACAAAATAAATACTGCTAAAGGTGAAAGCACATCCTCCAAAGAACAGAATGAAATATGGCAAGAAGTATTCGGTTGTTTTCTGAAGCTATGGGCATAAAATAAAACAGATTGTGGTAAAATATCAGTCTCCAAAAGTGGGATGTAATAAAAATCCAATGCTACCTTTCCAAAAGAAAAGTATCCTATACCAAAAAGGCAGAGGCAAACATGCAAAATTGTATAGAAAAGTGGGAAAAAGCATACATAATGCAAGAGGGGAAAAGCCCGACCAACTTGCAAGTAAAGAAAAAAGGACATAATTACAGATTAATTTTAGATTTGATGTTGGTAAATAAGTACACTACTCTGAGAGCTCATACAATTTTAGTGACACTGGAACTCTCAGCTAGAATAAAACCTACAAGAAAATGGTTTATAGTAATTGATTTAGCAAATGGATTTTGGCAATATCCTTGCAAAAAATGCAAAGATTTTCTTTCACATACAATAGCCAATAGTATGTCATATGTAGATTACCACAGAGGTTTCAAAACAGTCTGGTTATTTTTCTTCAAACATTGGCAAGAAAGTTAAATGAGCTGGGAGTGGGAAACAATGTATTGCAATACACTGATTATATACTAATACAATCATAAACAGTGAGAAAACATTTAGAAACAGTAGAGAAAGTGTTTCAGCTCTTACAAGAGAAAGGGTTGAAAGTAAATAGGGCAAAGGTTCAGTTTCTTCAACAGATGTGAAAGTCCTGGGGTGAATGATAAGGCCTACAGGAAAAATGCCTTGTAAAGAAAGAGTGACAGGAATCTTGCAAATGTTGCTACATAGTACAATAGATGATTTATATAAATATATGGGGTTAATGAATTACAACAGAGAGTTCATAAAGGAACTCTCTACAGCAGTAGGAGCCCCTTTGTTCAAAATGCTGGGACTCATAAGAACAGTGCAAAGATAGATTGGTCTAGTCAGGAAATGCTGGTCTTTAAAATGCTAAAACAAAAGCTTGCTCAGGCAATAGAACTAAAAAATCAAAACACAGAGGTACCATTTTTCTACAGACAGTAGCAGAGCCTGATACCATTTCAGTAGTATTATTTCAAGAATGGCCATTGGGGTGTAAGAAAGGAGTAAAAAATAAGCGTAGGCTAGTAACTTTCTATAGTTGCACGTTGACACCACTGAAAAGGTTATCACCCATTTATATAACAATTGCTGGCAATATATTGAGTCTCAAACACACTAAGTATGTTACTCTGTTCTCCAGTGTGATAGTCCAGATGCACCATCAGTCAGTTAAAATGGTACTATATACCTCAGAAGTGGCTAAAATAACAGAGGACATTAATCAATCAGCGTTCTACAAATGGTTGACTCATGTTCAAACAAGGACAACTTATATAGAAGTAGGGGAGCCGTATCATTTGGCAAAACTAGCCATGCACAGAGGACAAGTATATGACTGCTTGTCAGATGTAGAAGGAGTAGAGATATCATTGTTTAAAGTGGAGTTTGATAAACATATTCCCACTGTGTATGTAGATGGAACCAGGTTCTGGAAAAATGGGCAGTATCATACTCGGTTTGCCATATATGATTCAAAAGGAGAATCAAAAGTAACGCAAGTAAAACTGCTGGGATACATGTCTGCACTAACTTGGAGGCTGTTCTCTATGTAAGAAAGCACTGGAGATCAATTAACATTATAAGTGACAGGATATACATTGTGCATTCATTAAAAATCCATTTGGCAATATGGGAAAAAAGGGGATTTGTGGATAGAGTGGGAAAACACCTTAAACATGCTAAAGTGATCCAAGAACTATGGCAGAAAGTACAGAGAAAAGTTTATCACAGGAAAAGTAAAGGCACATCAGGCAAAATATGTGACAGAACATAATATAGGTAACAACCATGATGATTTTTATGCAAAAGAAGCAGCAACGAGCGGATTTGAACTGCATTCTGAAAAAATTAAAACTCTTACAGTTTTTTTAACTGAGAAAGAGAGAACTTTAGAGGAAGTAATTCAAATGGAAGTAAATCTAGAAAAAAATATAAAAAAACACAGGCAAGTGCAGGAAACATTATGAAGAATATGAAACTTCAGGGGAGTACAAGTATTGGGTATTAAAAACACAAAAGGGGTTGTATTTGCCATATGTGACAAAACCATTAGCCAAACAGTCAAATATAATCATCAAATTTGAGAACGTGTAAGACATCAAAAGTTATGACCTGTAGTAAAGGAAAAATATTGGCATCCACAACTGAAAAATATATGTCAGGGCACACAGGACAAAAATACAGTCCTCGGGATTTGGTAAGGTTCCGTGCAGGAAGTGCACCATGCATAGTAATGAAGGCATGCTGCTTCTGCTCCTAAATGGACACAGAGCATGGACAAGTACAGGGGGTGTGTCTGAGAGCAGAGCTCTCACAATACACATGTCCCCTTACTCGGGAAGTGCCGTTAGGCAATAACAATGAACGAGAATGCTCATAGGAGGTTGCATACCTCCCAACTGTACAAATCACTGAATAATGTCCACACATTTTTTGCCCATACAGTTGGCCTGTACCCCAGTTGTACACTGAAATCACGGGATAATGTCAGGAATGAAGCCTTGAAATAATGGCATACATATGAGTGCATACACTAAAATCTGTCAGAAAACATATATTAAAACCAATCCTGTTACTCTAGCAACTGTCCCAAGTTTATAAGAGCAATAATTAAAATATGTCAGTAGTTGGACCTCATGTTGTTATTCTTTGTCCAGATAATGTGCATTAAGAGGTTGAGAAGTATGGGGGTTGCTAGGAAGTCTGCCAAATGTGCAGATGCATGCAGAAATCCACAGCAATAAGTGAAACCTGTCCCTCCCAAGAGAAAATAGCAGTAGAAATTTTTTTTATCAAACAGATTAAATTTAACCGTAGGTGCGCAGGTTTGTCCATTGCTTAGCTATGCATACTGTAGCTTAATTGGCACAAAAAGATAAATATCAAGATACATGCAAATGAAGCAGTACTGCAAAAATGTAGTGATCAGACCATTTGCCTTACGAGCAGTCATTCCTGGTCCGATTCTCACTGTAGTAAATTCCATTTTCCATGTCAAATCACTTTATGAACAAATTTTTTGCCATATAACCTACTAAATAACATATATTTGTGAACAGGAGTACTGCATTAAATGCAAATGTGAGGTGTCATTTTAATAATGTTGTAAAATCCACAGATAAACACAAGTGCCCCATAACTATATGTACACATGAATCAGGGATACGAATTGAAGGTATAATGTGTAATAAGTGATAAATCCATACAGTGTCCAAATCCACCACCTTCCCAAGAGCTAAGTTACATTTCTGTCTAAATTAGTGCAGAGGTAAGCTGGAATAAGCACTTGTAAGCAGTAGTAAGTAGGTTTAAGCTCATTTGCACAGAGGTAAGCAATGCACACACAGGTTAAGCAATATTGAAGTTAACTCCCTGTAAGCATATTTAACTGGAAGTTAGCATTGCTCACCATTGCAAACCCGCACAAACCTGCTTACAATTGCTTAAAGGTGCCTTAATCACTCTGTATCCATTAGCCACTGTTCTGCCCAGCAACAAAATAAACATCCCTTGAACCCAGGACCCTGCACACTATAGTTACAGTAGTTAACCAGTAAGCCATCACAGCAGTACATAAAACTGAGGTATCACCAAACAGATCATCACTATAGGAAAATCAAAATTTACATGTGAAAGGAATCTATATACAGTTTTATGTTGTATAACCTACTACATAACATAAATATGTGAACTGGAGTACTGCATTAAGTCCAGATGTGAGGTGTCATTGTAATAAAGTGTTGAAATCCCCCAATAAACACAAGGACCCCATACATTGTACGTACACATGAATCATGGATACCAAACACATATATAACAGGCAATGAATGATAAATCAATGCCAAACAGCAAATAGTGTGCAAATTTAAAATTAAGCAATGCTAAGCATTGCACACCCTTGCTTACTAGTTGTAAGCAATGTGTACGCCAGCTAAATTAGTTTGCCCATTGGTATACCTTTTTAAGCAATGCTAACCTTAGGTAAGCAGGTTTGCCCATAGCTTAGATTTTCAAAACCATCCAATCATGGCAAAGTGCAGGAAATCATCCCTATTTAAACCCCACAGGTAGAAATACATCTCATAACTGGTTGCAGCCTCCTGCAGGCACTATGGCTGGTGTGGGTGAAGGATCGCACTCGGGCGCAGTGCTGGGACATCCAGGAGTCCAAAGTCATGGCAGGACTCCTTGTTATGAACATGACCAGAGACTGCTGCAGGGCCAGTACCAGGGTTCCCAATATACAGCGGAAGCCTGGGACTGTCTCATCCGTGACCTCACCAGTGCCACTGGCATCCCTCGAACTGATGAGCAGGTCAGGCATCACTAGGCTGACCTGAAATGGATGAAGAGGGAGTTCTTGGATCAGTGGATCCAAGAGGCTAGGCAAACGAGTGATGTCCCAGCTGTGTGTAAGTATCAGTCTACTACCTGTTTAATAATTTCCAGCTCATGTATATTATGGATATGTATGTTAAATATTTCTCTTATGTCTTTGACAGCAGCAGAAGAGCAGGCTGTGAATTGGGAAACCCATGCTTGCAGACTACAGAGGTTGTATCGTGAGGCAGATTAGCAATAATCTTGCATGTACTGTCATAAGAAATAAATCTAAATGTAGTAGAAAGTTAATTGCCAGTATAAAACCTGTATTGTGCATGGCATGTACTGAATAAACCAGACAATATGGCAGGACATGTCTCATATAGGTTGTGTGTAAATAAAAGGTTAACAGCCTGGCAATAAAGGTCTAACTCCTGAACTGCTTGTGTTTACTCTGGTATCATATGGTAATGCAATGTTGCACTCTAATAGTACTGCTGTATTAAGCACTGTTACCCACACCGCGCTACATAAACAAAATGTGTAGGAATGTCTGTATATGACTGTTGTAATAACAAGGTCATATTGTACAACTGAGAGACTTAGACAGAAAACAGTAAAAGATAGACAACATAATCCAAATAGCACACTCAACTGAGACGTGAAGCGTTATATTTTAGGACACACAGCCATGGTTCAATCCTGAGTGGGAGTAATCTGCGCAGAATCATACCTACAACTGTACAGATATTGTCAGAAAGTCCAGATAATTGGTAAAGTCCCCTGCCTGTCACCCTGTTCCCTGGCAAATCAGTGGGAAGATCCCAGAAGTTTAGGCAGCAACAATGACATACAACTAGTTGTCAGACATCATAACTGTCAGAAATATATCCATAAGAACATCATGTCACCTAGCAACTCACCAAAGTGTTATGAGAGTAATAAGCAAAGTATGTCCCAACCCCCACATGTTGTGAAGCTATGACCAGAGGTGGGTAGTAGCAAAGTGAGATGCATGTGCATTTTGGGCCCCCCTTGGGAACAACGCCCTGGAAAATGTTAATTATAGTGTGTCCTTTATACATACTTTTTCCTTGGATTTTATTAAGATCAGGGAAATCATTAATAAAAATTGGGATGTCATTAACCATGACAATACCCTTTCTAACATCTTGGGTATAAGACCTAAATTAACTTATAGGAGGGGACAAAATCTAAAAACTATTTTAGAAAGACCACCCAATAAGTCTATTTCCAATCGACCACATGGCATGCACAAATGTGGTGCATGTGCACAATGTAAGTTTATTAAGGTCGGAACACAATTTTCCATCAACAATAAGACATACAAGGTTAACAACTTTTTTAACTGTGAGCCCAAATCAGTGGTATATGCCGCCCTCTGTAACCAATGTAATGCTTTTTACATTGGTAAGACGGAGCGTAGACTTAGAACTAGGATCTACGAACATATGTATGCTGTTAGTAAGCATGATGTTAATAACGCCTTAGCTAAGCATATTATAGAGTACACAGGGCATACTTTCAGTTTTGTCATAGTGCAACAAAGGATGCCTGAAATTAGAGGGGGGCCCTGGCAAATTAAATTGGAGATCGACGAACTAATGTGGCAAATTCGGACTAGGGCACATCTTATACCAGGTATAAATGACAATCTTTCTATTAAATGTGTGCTCAAGTGTTTAGCATATAATAGATAACTGGACTGTGCAAGTCACAACTAAGTGAGCACACATACATATACCTTACGTTTAATGTATGACATGTTCAGTTTTTAATATCCGGCATAATGTACAAATTTCATTGAGAGGATCTGGCCTTATTCAGAACATATAGAATCCTTAGAATGATCATGTTTGACTTATTATTAGTTCAACTTCCAAAGTAATATTTTTTATTCCATTGTTTACTCAACACATTGTAAATAATGTATATATATTTTTAAATAGAGTGTATGTGAAACTTTCTAAGTTTCAAGTCTTTGTATTAATTTTCAATATTTGATTCAAATAATTTATTTTTTTATGTTATATATGCAATTCTGCTTTAATGTTACCGTGGTAACAGTTAACCACGGAATGCATTCTGTTCCGATTGGCATAACTAATTGTTTAACAATACTTAAGGTTTTCACACACAATATCACGCTGTTTGTCTGATGAAGGCTGGAGATTGCTCTGGCCGAAAGCGCTTACGTTTCACTTGGATTTAATAAAACCACTTGTCTATTTTAAGCTATCTCTTATTGTGGTCCTGCTCGTCATTTTGTGTTTTCGTGAAATGTGCAGATGCATGCAGAAATCCACAGCAATAAGTGAAACCTGTCCCTCCCAAGAGAAAATAGCAGTAGAAATTTTTTTATCAAACAGATTAAATTTAACCGTAGGTGCGCAGGTTTGTCCATTGCTTAGCTATGCATACTGTAGCTTAAATGGCACAAAAAGATAAATATCAAGATACATGCAAATGAAGCAGTACTGCAAAAATGTAGTGATCAGAGCATTTGCCTTACGAGCAGTCATTCCTGGTCCGATTCTCACTGTAGTAAATTCCATTTTCCATGTCATATCACTTTATGAACAAATTTTTTGCCATATAACCTACTAAATAACATGTATTTGTGAACAGGAGTACTGCATTAAATGCAAATGTGAGGTATCATTTTAATAATGTTGTAAAATCCACAGATAAACACAAGTGCCCCATAACTATATGTACACATGAATCAGGGATACGAATTGAAGGTATAATGTGTAATAAGTGATAAATCCATACAGTGTCCAAATCCACCACCTTCCCAAGAGCTAAGTTACATTTCTGTATAAATTAGTGCAGAGGTAAGCTGGAATAAGCACTTGTAAGCAGTAGTAAGTAGGTTTAAGCTCATTTGCGCAGAGGTAAGCAATGCACACACAGGTTAAGCAATATTGAAGTTAACTCCCTGTAAGCATATTTAACTGGAAGTTAGCATTGCTCACCATTGCAAACCCGCACAAACCTGCTTACAATTGCTTAAAGGTGCCTTAATCAC
This sequence comes from Protopterus annectens, assembly GCF_019279795.1. NCBI lineage: Eukaryota > Metazoa > Chordata > Ceratodontiformes > Protopteridae > Protopterus > Protopterus annectens. Next base: position 30,294,500 of record NC_056733.1, on the reverse strand, counting down.
TCTGTATCCATTAGCCACTGTTCTGCCCAGCAACAAAATAAACAATCCTTGAATCCAGGACCCTGCACACTATAGTTACAGTAGTTAACCAGTAAGCCATCACAGCAGTACATACAACTGAGGTATCACCAAACAGATCATCACTATAGGAAAATCAAAATTTACATGTGAAAGGAATCTATATACAGTTTTATGTTGTATAACCTACTACATAACATAAATATGTGAACTGAAGTACTGCATTAAGTCCAGATGTGAGGTGTCATTGTAATAAAGTGTTGAAATCCCCCAATAAACACAAGGACCCCATACATTGTACGTACACATGAATCATGGATACCAAACACATATATAACAGGCAATGAATGATAAATCAATGCCAAACAGCAAATAGTGTGCAAATTTAAAATTAAGCAATGCTAAGCATTGCACACCCTTGCTTACTAGGTGTAAGCAATGTGTAGGCCAGCTAAATTAGTTTGCCCATTGGTATACCCTTTTAAGCAATGCTAACCTTAGGTAAGCAGGTTTGCCCATAGCTTAGATTTTCAAAACCATCCAATCATGGCAAAGTGCAGGAAATCATCCCTATTTAAACCCCACAGGTAGAAATACATCTCATAACTGGTTGCAGCTTCCTCCTGTAGGCACTATGGCTGGTGTGGGTGAAGGATCGCACTTCCGGGCGCAGTGCTGGGGCATCCAGGAGTCCAAAGTCATGGCAGGACTCCTTGTTAAAGAACATGACCAGAGACTGCTGCAGGGCCAGTACCAGGGTTCCCAATATAAAGCAGAAGCCTGGGACTGTCTCATCCGTGACCTCACCAGTGCCACTGGCATCCCTCGAACTGGTGAGCAGGTCAGGCATCACTAGGCTGACCTTAAAAGGATGAAGAGGGAGTTCTTGGATCAGTGGATCCAAGAGGCTAGGCAAACGAGTGATGTCCCAGCTGTGTGTAAGTATCAGTCTACTACCTGTTTAATAATTTCCAGCTCATGTATATTATGGATATGTATGGCTAAATATTTCTCTTATGTCTTTGACAGCAGCAGAAGAGCAGGCTGTGAATTGGGAAACCCATGCTTGCAGACTACAGAGGTTGTATCGTGAGGCAGGTTAGCAATAATCTTGCATGTACTGTCATAAGAAATAAATCTAAAAGTAGTAGAAAGTTAATTGCCAGTATAAAACCTGTATTGTGCATGGCATGTACTGAATAAACCAGACAATATGGCAGGACATGTCTCATATAGGTTGTGTGTAAATAAAAGGTTAACAGCCTGGCAATAAAGTTCTAACTCCTGAACTACTTGTGTTTACTCTAGTATCATATGGTAATGCAATGTTGCAATCTTTTAATAGTACTGCTGTATTAAGCACTGTTACCCACACTGTGCTACATAAATAAAATGTGTAGGAATGTCTGTATATGACTGTTGTAATAACAAGGTCATATTGTACAACTGAGAGAGACTTAGACAGAAAACAGTAAAAAGATAGACAACATAATCCAAATAGCACACTCAACTGAGACGTGAAGTGTTGTATTTTTAGGACACACAGCCATGGTTCGAATCCTGGGAGTGGAAGTAATCTGTATGCAGAATCATACTCCACAACTGTACAGATATTGTCAGAAAGTCCAGATAATTGGTGTAAGTCCCCTGCCTGTCACCCTGTTCCCCTGGCAAATCAGTGGGAAGATCCCAGAAGTTTAGGCAGCAAATAATGACATACAACTAGTTGTCAGACATCATAACTGTCAGAAATATATCCATAAGAACATACATGTCACTCTAGCAACTCACCAAAGTGTTATGAGAGTAATAAGCAAAGTATGTCCCAACCCCCCCCCCCCCATGTTGGGTGAAGCTATGACCAGAGTGTGTGCAGTAGCAAAGTGAGATGCATGTGCATTATAATAATGTGGAATCTGGTAATATGTGTGACAACATTCAGGTAGTGTTAACAAACATACCCCCACAGGTCTGTCAGATATGAAAATTGTGCCTAGAAATAGAAGATTGAAATTCTATACTGGTACTGTTTAGTCTGGTATTGTATGGCAGTGTTAGTGTTGCATTATCTCTGACTAATAAGATATTACTCATCACTGTCATCCAAACAGTGCTACATAATAAAATTGTCTAGGAAACCCAGTATAAGAGTGTTGTAATTACAAGGTCAGATTGTAAAACCACAGAAGACTTATAGAAATAATTCAGAGAAAAGATACACAACAATTATTTATATAGCACACACAACTGTGATGTACACTGTTTTATTTTAGCACACACAGCCATGGTTCAAATCCTGGAAGTGGTAGTAAGCTGTATGCAGAATCATATCCCTCGACTGTACAGATCTGTATGGAATGGCCAGAGAATTGGCCCATATCTGCTTGCTGTTACCCTGTCCCCTTGGCATATCAGCATGCTAATCTCTGGCATTTAGGGAGCATTTAATGTCATATAACTAGCTGTCAGACCTGTAAATATTTGAAAAATGTATATGAAAACAAACCTGTCATTGTACAACTCACCAAAGGTTTATGAGGGCAATAGTTAAAATATATCCCAGTTTCACCCACATGTTGACAAGACATGCCATGAGTGTGTGCAATAAGAGATGGAGAGGTATGTGCATATCAACCTGGAATCTGGGAATATGTGTATAAACAGTCAGGTAGTGTCAACAAACAATACCTCCAGAGGTATACCAGGTAAGAGGTGTATACTGCAGGTAAAACACAGTTCATATATATAGTTGCCTACATCCATGCCACTGTCCAAACTAAAGACATAGGGTAGTGTAATAAGACCTGTAAAGTACAAATCACAGCACTGACTAGGAAAGTAATGAGAACTACAGGGATATACAAGTTGTTAAATGACATCCCCCCCCACCATATCTGCAACAATAAACTAAATACACAACTCAATCGGTATATGCACAATTAAATCTACTGTTGGGACATATGTCCTATTGTTTGATAAATATCGAAATGTGTTTCTCTGCATGTGCCATGTTGAAATACTCCCACATTGGTAGCATGCTGCCATCAATGTACCTGCACGCTGTTGTAATGGCCACTGTGGTTCCATATATGCATACGTTCTGTTTGCTATGCAACTGTTCCATATCTGGCATTTCGGGTTAATGGGAATATCTATGCATGCTGTTATACCTAATTCTGGAATGTGTTGACTATTACTAACCCTAAAAATTTAAACACCATAGCACGTTTGGGAAGGCCAGTCCCAGTGGACCCACCTCTCCCACCTCATCTGGCCATGGCACTGGGCACCAGCACATCTGGGGCCCACCCCAGGACCTACTCATCTGCTGGCCCTGCTCCACCTTTGGGTGGAATCACCTCAGGGGATGAGGCAAAGCCCCCCCAGGAGCGGGCGCGGACAGGATACTGTCACCTGTCATCAGGTCTAGGGTCTGGTGCATAGCGAGCTCTGCAGGGAGTTTGGAGATCTGCTGCACCTGCTTGAGGGCTCGGTGGTGCAACTAGATGGTCAGCCTGCCCCTCCTACTCAGCCCCCAGCACAGCCAACTTTGGGGCCGTGAACATGCAGTGGTGACTGCCCATGGCTGGGGACCTCAATCCCACTGTTTCCACTAGGGGGTTCATGGGCTTCTGACTTCCAAACACCCCTCCCCATCCAAGGTGTTTACCCCCACATGTGTCATATATCACCGCTGTATGCTGTCTTGTCAGTCTTGTCTGTTATCCTACCCAACCCACCTCTCCAAATGTACCTACTATCCCTCCCCAACATTCCATTCTCACCTTAAAAAAAGGGCAATCTGTTCCCCCCCAAAAATCTCGCCCTATACGTAGCTGTCCATTTCGCACATGTGTCCACTAGACACATGTAATCTGTTCTAATTGGCTTCACAACATATTATTGTTGTCCTCACACATCTCTCAGGGGTATGAGTGTCCAAATCTACCTCCAAATCAGTGTATATGCACAGCTGTTGCTATAAAAGAAATGGGCAGCTATGGACCTTTCCTACACCCATCCTGCGCATCCCTAACTATTTTCCCTACTGTCTTTCCCTCTTTGTGCCCCTTTTTCACCACTTTCCTATCAACCCTTTTTCTTCTCTTTTAAAGAAATTAGCATGGGGGGGAAGTGTGAGTAAGCACTTTTAAGCAACAGTAAGCGGGTTTAAGCTTGTTTGCGCAGGGATAAGCAATGCCTACACAATTTAAGCAATTTAGAAGCTAACTGATTATAAGAAACTGTAACCAGAAATTAGCAGTGCTTACCTTCACACAAACCCACGCAAACTTGCTTACAACTGTTAAAAGCATCTAAATCACTCTATATCCAACTGCCCTTGTTCTGCCCAGCAACAAAACAAACAGCCTTACCAAGGGTCAGACCCAGGACCCCACACACCATAACCAAAGTGATTTACCTCTAAGATATGTCAGATATGCATAACCCTGATGATTTCACAAATGCATCGTCCAGCACAGTCATTCAACAGTACAGGAAATGTATTTATACATGTAGATTTATGTGTGTGTGTGTGTGTGTGTGTGTGTGTGTGTGTGTGTGTGTGTGTGTGTGTGTGTGTGTGTGTGTGTGTGTGTGTGTGTGTGTGTATGTGTATATATATATATATATATATATATATATATATATATATATATATATATATATATATATACATATATATATATATATTTATTTATATATATATATATATATATATATATATATATATATCTATATGTGTATATAGATATATATATATATATATATATATATATATATATATATATATATATATATGTTTATACAGATATATATCTATAGATAGAAAAGAGAACATAACAAATACATATATGACCAAAAGTACTTTTAATGGGGGTGAGGGGGCCCAAGTTAAATACATCTTGTAAGTATTGATATCACCCCCTCCCCCACAGCCAAACAATTCTGCTCTGCAACACAATGCCAACTGTTGCAAGTCCCATACCCAGGACCCTACACAACATGGCCACAAGACGTTAACAGTAATCCATCCCACCTGTATGATGTCAGGATGGTATCGATAACATATCCAGTACAGTCTGGCTACCATAGGGAATGTACAATGTGGCAGCAATAAACATTCCAAAGATACATACACACACACACACACACACACACACACACACACATATATGCAGAAACATATATATATATATATATATATATATATATATATATATATATATATATATATATATATATATATATATATATATATATATATATATATATATGTAGATATTCAAAAACAAAGTAGACTGTGTGGATAACCGATGTTCTCACAAAAAGAAATATGTAGAAAATAGATATGTAAAGAGCACTGAACCACAGCTAGATAAAACCATTGCATTTATTTCATTAAACCAGCATTTTATCTAGCCGTGGTTCAGTGCGCTTTACATATATATTTTCTACATACACATATATATATATATATATATATATTTATATATGTATATATATATATATATATATATATATATATATATGTATATATATATATATATATATATATGTGTGTAAATACACATACACACACAGAGATATGTATAGGAAGATACATATTTAGAGGGTGCACAGCATATTGAACAGCCAGTATTCCTACAGTTGCCACCTTTTCAAATGGACAGTGTATGATGCACTCATGCAAAAGACAATTGTTGCATAAAACATATACCCACAGAGAAGTCAAAGGATATGACACCACACACAGGTTTGCATACATAAGAAATGCTTATTTGTGTACTATTACAGTTGTACATGCCATGTCATATAGCTGTTAGGTCTTACATACTAACTGAGTAATACAACTCTCATGCAGATCGTTGTATACAATAATCTGAAAGCATAACATATGTTGCTGTCCAGGCCAAGGGCTTCAAGTAGTACAACGGTAAAGAAAGACTGGGCCAGAGGATAAAAATAAATCAACAGTAATTAATGCAGATGTATAATTCAGCAGCCTCAATTTACACTTTGTGCTCAACCCCTAGGGGGAAAAGAATTAAGTTGTCACAATGAGGATGTATCTGTTACATAACAATGCTTAACTGAAAACATCACAATCACACTGACAAACAGAATAGCCTGTATGACAGTAAGCACTAGGCCACCTATGTTCCCAAGGTGAAATGTATGAAAATGTACAGCCATATATCTTAAGGCATATTACTACCGATATCCCTCACATGTTGTAACAGCCTAGGTTATATATGGTGCATACCCCTCCCCATAGACTGACTTACAGAGACATATAACACTGCTACATACACTGACCTCTTGACTGCAGAAGGGCACACATTTTGTGCAGCTGTAGCCTACATATATATGCACCCTACCCCACAATATGTGTGGGGACCACAACAGCACTGGAATGATGGCAGGAATGGCAGCACGACATAATCACAGGCCACTACATAGCAACCCCTGACAGCATGTCATATGGACAAAGCCTGGTATATAGGTGGAGGACAGAGGCTGCAACACAGGGCCATAAGTGAAATAGTGTTGTTATACACTGAGAAAGTTGCTTGTGTTACAGAATAGTCTGCAACATACCCTTAGTTAGGAATATGAAGTCAGAAACACAAATGGATGTAGCCATGTACTCAGGGACGTCGGGAGGCATACGCACTGTACTGATTTCAGTACATCTTATGTAGAAAGGGGGGGTAGCGTTTTAAATTTTCACTTTTCATTTTTTTCGCGCTTTACTGCACGATGACGTCAGCGCGCTTTAGGCAGCCAGTCGGAATGGAACTCACTGCACATGTGCGCTTTAGGCAGCCAGTCGGAATGGAGCTCCAAATGCTTTCCGGGAGGAGGATTCGTTATGTTGGTCCGAGTGGGAGGAGGATTCCTGAGCGGGAAATACACGTTATGGTGGTCTCACTTCATGGGAATGGAGCTCCAAATGCTTTCCGAGCGGGAAGATTCGTTATGTTGGTCCGAGCGGGAAATACACGTTATGTTGGTCTCACTTCATGGAGGGTTGGTGAGTAATATGAAGAGAGTGTGTGTGTGTGTGTGTGTGTGTGTGTGTGTGTGTGTGTGTGTGTGTGTGTGTGTGTGTGTGTGTGTGTGTATAAGGCTATCTGCAGATAAATGTAGGAGAAATAATAAACCAGCAACCCAAAAATGTTGGAGGTGTGGAACTCTGCATGCCAATTACCTCCACATGATATGGGAGTGTAAAGATTTAAAGGACCTATAAGAATGAACAAATGAAATAATTATCAGGCTGATAGGGATTGCACTCACACATGACATTGATGTACATTTACGGATGTTACATATTCTACTGACAGGATCCACATTAAAGCAACTAATATTATAACAGATTGGAGTAATGATCTCTATTTAAATCAGAGAAGATGGTCGATCAGAAATGGCAGAGTAACTACATCACTACTTTTCAAAATCTTAGCTTGTTGTCAGGAAAAGCTTACACAGGGGAGTATGGTTAGAACTATCATTAAGTTTTTCTGTTTGTATACTACAGTGACTTATGCAACACTACAGTATATCTGATTTTGTGTTGGCTGATTTGGTATACACATTTGTAAACTGTTGGTCTCACTTCATGGAGGGTTGGTGAGTAATGTGTGTGTGTGTGTGTGTGTGTGTGTGTGTGTGTGTGTGTGTGTGTGTGTGTGTGTGTGTGTGTGTGTGTGTGTGTGTGAAAATGCCCCAGGTGGGATGTACTGGTGTGATTACTCATGGTGGTGTGGTAGGGAATACCTCAGGCTTGAACACTTGTATGCAGGTGTTAAAGACCTGAATTCCCTACCCACCACCATTTGTAAAAAAATTGCAGATTTTTGCCTCATATTTGATCTGATCAATATCTGTATCATATCTGTGGTTTTTAAATATTGCAATGCTTGAAATTTGATGGTGCAGTGGTAGCAATGTAGCATTGATGCCTCACAGCTGTAGGTTCTTGGGTTTGGTTCTTGGCTAGGGTGCCTTCTTTGTGGGGGGGTCTGTATCTTCTCCCTGTGTTTGTGTGGGTTTGCTTTTGTGTCCTCCCATGTTACAAAGACATGTATGCATTATTTTTTCCTGGGGGGGTCTGTATCGTCTCCCTGTGTTTGTGTGGGTTTGCTTTTGTGTCCTCCCATGTTACAAAGACATGTCTGCATTATTTTTTCCTGGTCCTCTGCTGAGAATTGTGTTTTTTTTTGTTCCAAATCAGACTGTCCTGATTAACAAATTGATAGGCATTTAAATTTCAGACTTCAGGTTTCTGAATGTTTACTTCTTTACATATTTGATGGTGCAGTGGCAGTATTGTTGCCTCACATCTGTAGGTTTTCTGGTTTGATTCTTGGCTGGGGTGCCTCCTGTGTGGAGTCTGCATCTTATCCCTGTGTTTGTGACATAGTAAAACAACTTTTTATTCTAGAAATAAATATATACTAACACAACCTTTTTATAGCAATTTTTTTAAGTTTATGACTATTTGAAATTTGTCCTTATTTTTGGGACTGTAATACCCTGTTATTGGCTTTGTCCAGGTTTTTTGTGCTAAGGTTGACAGCTATGGCAAGAACTGAATTCACTGAATATGTTTGAGGGCTGTATTCCCTCATTACTGGGTTTGTCCAGGTGTTTTGTGCTAAGAGGTTGACAGCTATGGTGAGAACTGAATTAATTAAATGATAGCCATTTAAGTTTCAGTCTTCCTCTCTTTAACAAAGCAGGTGATTTGGCATAGTGGTATGTTGTTCTGACTATTTTGCACAGTGACCTTGGCAGTAAAATGTATGATGGTAACACAGCATTTTATTCTAGCAGCTTTCCAAGATTATACAAGCAATGTTTAATGTGTTCCTGTTTTTTGCCCTTTTGACCCACCCCAATAAATTTGGCTTTTTCTTCTTATGCTGCGAAGTTGAGATGTAGTTGAGTATTGCGTAGATTTTACAAGGAACTGAGAGCTGCAGGGGAAGAGAAGTTTAGTGCTGATTATGCTAAGTCCGCTCACATTGCTAGTAGCACAAAATGTTGTGTACTTGCTTTTAATGCAGAAGGTTGTTGGTTCTACTCCCATAAGGGGTGAATGCTGCTGTACTGAAAGTTAAGACACTAACTATGAGCCTGTTATCAGTTTGCCATCCATTTCCTATTGCAATATTACTAGCTTATTATTAATGTAATTTAGGCAATTTATTCCTCAGGGCATCAGACACTATTTTTGGTGAAGTCATGAAATATAAAGGTGATTGCTAGCAGCAACCTCTTCATTAGTTAGATTTATTTAATGTGGAATTATTTAGATGACTTTTTTTACTACTTCAGAGAATGTGCATATTATTTACTGATAATGGTGGACTGTAGAAGTTTGACTAGACTTTTATGATGGAAATGTTCTGAATTGGGCAGTTTGTTTCATTGTTTACTGGAAAAATGTTCAAAGCAATAGGAAGGTGTATCAAAGAGCACATGTATGTTTCATATGCAAGGGGCCTATGATTTAAAAGCAGCCCAGAATTAATTTTTATCTGCCACGGGTAAAATGTATTTTTCTTTGAATGTGGGTTTTAATGTTGTTTCAATTAATGTGAGTTTCAAGGGCAGAGAAGTTTTAATGCCAAGTTTGTTTTGCAGATGTCTTAGTGTTTGTGCTGTAAAATGCAAAATAAAACTTTCAAATGAAGTTCAAATCATCATAGAAGTAAATCAGTATGCACATTAGTGTTTATGGTAAATGGAGTGAAATAGCAAAGTAATGGATCATTGGAATGGCTGCAGGGGGAGGATCCATTCGACCATGGTTTTGTGAGGGGGAAGGGCGGCAAACTTAGACAGCCCCAGCTGAACTATACCTCCCAACTGTCCAGATTTTCAAAGAATGAATAGATTTTTGCTTCTTATTTTTGGTTTGTTCCTCAATTTGTGGTTTTCTGGCAAATGATTTAGGAATTAAGTCACTAAATAATGACACACTAGTTTCAGACTTTATAACCTTCAGAAAAATGCATGCTAAAATAAGACCTGTTCTATCAACTGTCCCAGTTTATACAAGAGCAATTTTTAGTACTGTTTATATGTTCCCTCAATATATTTGGCCTTGTCCAGATTTATTGCATTAACAGGTTGAGAGGTACATGCAAATTGCTTTATAGAATTAGGCATAGCCAAACCTCAACTGTCCCTGATTTTGGCTCAAAATGTTGCTCTTCCCCTAATGATCACTCCACAAAATATCAATTTTGGAAGAAAACATAGAGGGTTTACTTTACTTTTATAAATAACTGTAATGATCAGAGTTATACATTACTTTTATTTCAGAAATGCATGTAGATTCTCTAATTTTGTCAGCTGCTCTAAGTTAACTGTGCTCATATTAAAATGGTGTCCCTCCTTTGACAGGTTCCCAACTGTATTGTCTGGCAATTTTATATTTTTGCATCACATTTTTGGTCCGTTTTTCATAAAATTGCAGTTTTCTGGCAAATTACTGGCATATTGTTAAAGACTGAAGTTAGAAAATAATGCAGACATTTCAGTTTCAGATTTCATACCTTTCAGAAAATTCGTACTGATGCAAGACCTACTACTATTCTATTATCTTTCTAAGTTTATAAGAGCAATATTTTAAAAAAATGTCCTTATTTTTGGGCCTTTGCCTCAGTTTTATTTATGAGTTTGTTGCTGTAAGAGGTTGAGAGGTTGTGTGTTTGTGTGTGTGTGTGTGTGTGTGTGTGTGTGTGTGTGTGTGTGTGTGTGTGTGTGTGTGTGTGGTAGGTAGCATACCTCTCAACTGTCCAAATTTTGCAGAATGTCCAGATTTTTGCCCCATATTTTTTGTCTGTTCCTCATAAATTTTGTGATTTTCTAGAAAATCATTGAAGACTGAAATTGCTAAATAATGACAGACATTTGAGCTTCAGACTTCATGCCCTTTAGACAAATTCATACTAGCACAAATACTGTTATTCTAGCAACTTTCTAAGTTCACGAGAACATTATTTAATATCTGTCCCTGTTTATTTTAGGCTTTGTCCATATTTCTTGCATTAAGAGGTAGGTAGGGGTGTGTGTGTGAATGAAACATCCTAGTTAGTGGTAGCAGGTGGTTAGTAATTTACTCAAGCTCAAAACCTGTACCTTAGTTACAGAAAACAAAAGCATAAAGTCTCTACCCCAACTACCATGCTGCATTTTTCAAAGAACTGACATTTCAGGTTAATTTTCAATTCAAGGAACCCAGTTTGAGTGAATTTATATTATATTACTGAAGAGGCATTACAGCGAATGCCTCTTCATCGACACTAAAAGAGCGAACCGTGAATTACGAGAATGGCCGTAGCTTGGCTGGGGAGGGGGGTAGCAGTTTGAGAGCTGTCAGTACAAATTTGAAAATCCTAGCTACACCCCTGCATGTACTGATAGCACTCAACAGACACAATGCCAGTGACATATCTGACACAAGACCTATGTGGTGGACAGATAAAACATAACAGGCAATCCTCTGGCCATCAAGTGGATAGGCCCACAGTTGAGAGCTATGCAGACAGAGTGCACTCCATGTTAAACTAGTATGTACACACAAACCCAGTAACACTGGTGCTATACAATGCATATAACAACACTCGCACTGTCTGTAGGTCTGGAACCTTATACAAATATGTAGCCGGGCCTGAGTCTGCAATCTTCTTGTAAGAGATATTGTTACCTGCTGTCTGTAACACTGCTGCCCACACAGGAAGGATGCCCTGCATACAGGAAAGGTAAAGGGACCATAACCACATGAGGTAGGGATTTATAGTAGTGGGTTGCCATGACAGTGGTAATTGAAAGTACTACATAGCATGCAGCATGCATGTAGCAAGTGGGGGACACTGATTGGTGTAGAGGCCATCACCTGATCATCTGCATCACCTACAATATCCATCCTGCAATCTATATAAAGTAGCTCAATCCATTTAGTGGAGAGAGACAGAGAGAGAGCAAAAAAAAGCAAATACAACAGACAAAAAAAAAAAAACACATCCATTCAGCCATCCACACAGCAAACTATCCAGAAGATACATCATACCCACAACAGGTATGTGATATGCATGTAATTGAATGTAGTACTTGGTTCAAAATAATGGAATAGTTGATGTGGAATGATTTATATGTGCCATCAGGTGTTGTTGTTGTAATGATGTCCAGCTGAACAACTGCTATGGACAATAGTGTCTGTCCCTGTGGGCAGTGGGCCATACCTATCAACTGTGCAGATCAGCACTGACTGACAATATGTATGCCATCATAGTGTGTGTTGTGTAATGCAAGACATATATTAGTGTGGCCAATAGCTGGTTGTGGAAGTAATGCCATTATGATGGACACGTGTTCCAGAGTCCACCACTTGCAGGGCAGTCATGTTAACATGTAATGTAGCATGCAGAAATGCCATAGGGGTGTAATAGGCTTACCTGCAATCTGTCCCTATATATACCCCCCTAATGTTAGGCTGTGTCCACATGTGGCACCTGTCTGCTGTGTTGTAGCAAGGCAGAACAGTGCAGCTGTGCAGGAAGGAGAGTTAGAGAGTGTGGACCTGATGTCTGAATGGACCCCATACATATATATATATATATATATATATATATATATATATATATATATATATATATATATATATATATATATATATATATATATATATATATATATATATATCTGTGTGTGTGTGTGTATGTGTATGTCTACAGATATATAGACACATATATATATATATATATATATATATGTATATGTATATATATATATATATATATATATATATATATATATGACTCATAATATATATCTACACACACACACACACACACACACACACACACACACACACACACACACACACACACACACACATATACAGACTCTGCTACACTAGACTGTGGAGGAAAGGTTAGTTTGTATTTTTTTTGTATTCTATTGCCTTTTCTATATTTGAATACTGTGGTTTATTTTCTTTACCTTCAGTTTTTGCTTGCATTCTGTTTAGTCGCATTTTAAAACTTTTTTGTATTTCTGTATTGCAGCTCTCACAGCTCTCTGTTCTGAGTCAGGCAGAGTGGGGACTCTTTGCTTGCATTCTGTTCAGGTCACAGATTAAAAAGGTTAAGGTTAATCACTTGTTAACAGAGGGTGGGAGCTAGGCAAATAGACAGTAAATTAAGGACTAAACTTACCAACACCAGTCACTCAGACTTAATCACTTGTTAACACTCTGCTAGGCTAGGAACTAAAATTTCTTTTTACATTTCTGTATAAAATTTTTCATATTTGCCAGAAAATCATTAGTTTCTTGCCTTGTGTTGCTGTGATTTCTTTTTTAGTTGCTGTTTATTTTTATACATTTCTATGTGCCTTCTCTCTGTTTGAATACTGTAGAGCAATTCTTTACCTGATTCAGGCAGGACATTCTGTTTTAACAGCATGGTTCACTAAGGGACACAGCTTGTTAACAGAGGAGTCATTGGAGGGAGGAAGAAAATTTTAATTAAGGGGGACTCATTCATAAGACAGAGGGTCACTTAAGTTAATTCCTCCCTAGGCTCTTTCTGGAGCTAAGACTAAAAAGGTTATTTGCTGTTATTTTTGTTTTTCTGTATTATTTTCCAGATTTTGAATACTGAACTCTACTTTTCTTTGCTTGTTTTTTGTTTTGCATTCTGTTTTAACAACATATTAAAACTTCAAAGATTCACACTCTCTCTGTCAGCTCTCAGGGGCCTTGTGTTTTAGCATTCTGTTTTAGGAACAATTTAAGACTTCAAAGAGACCACAGCTCTCACTGGAGTCAGGCAGAGCCAGAACTGAGAGGGGGGAACTCTTCCTTAGTGTAGAGGTCAAAACATGAGTAAACTTTGTCAGAAGGAGAAATTGGAATAGGAGACTAAATTTCACTTTAAAGGGTAAACTAAAAAGTTCAGGCTTTTGTATTTCTGCTCATTTTGCACTGCTACGCATTACCTTGTGATTTGTTTTTTTTTTTGTGTATTTTTTTTGTTTCTATTTTGCCTTTCTATATTTTGAATAAAAGGATTTTAAAACTTTTACCTTGTGTTTTGCTTGCATTCTGTTTTAACAGCATATTAAAACTTCAAATAAGGGAGTCTCTCTAGAGGGTCACTTAAGGTTAAAGAACTGATTAATTAAAATTAAGACATAGAGGTCCTAAATTTAAAATCACTTGTTAACAAAGAGGTGGAGCTAGGGCTCAACCAGACTCTTTAAGGAGTAAACTAAAACATTTCAGGGAGACTTTAGTATGTTTGTATTCACTTTCTGTCTTTCTGTATTGAAGGAAAGGTTAATTGCTGTTTTTGTTTTGTTTTTCTTTATCTTTGTTTTATATTTTGAATACTGTAGTTTGTTTAAAAAGAACTGAAAACTGCTCTGTTTCTGTTTTAACGTGAAATAAAACTTCAAAGAATAAGGCTCAATCTGTTAGAGAGTCGAGCAGAAATAGAGAGGATCACTAACTCGTAGAGGGATGGGAGGTAGCAGGGGAATCTCTATTTAACGGAAAAACTAAAACATTTCAAATTTCTATTTAAGGGCTCACTACAAACTATTTCAAGAGCTTTACAGAAAGGCTCATCTACTTCTGCTTTTTGTATTTCTGTATTAAGGTTTCTATATTTTATTTTTGTATTTCTGTATTGCCTTTTGTTTTTTTGAATACTGTTTTTTTTGCATGCATGTGTTTTTAACAGCATATTAAACTCTCAAAGTATTAAAACTTCAAAGAGACCACAACTCTCTCTGTTTAAGGACTCAAGGGCAAAATAGAGGGTGATTGAGTGGAGACATCACTTGTTAACAGAGGGTCATAAGAAGAATCACTTGTTCTTAGAGGGGTATTTAAAAACTAAAATTTCTATTTCCAGAGTAAAGCAAAACCAGCTCCTGCTACACAGAAAGGCTCATCAGACTCTGCTACACTTTATTTTTGTTTTCTGGTTTGTTTTTGGCTATTTTGTTTTCTATATTGCCTTTCTATATTTTGAATACTTTGCTTTTGTTTTCTTTTTGCTGTGTTTTTAAAAACTTCTGTAAAAACAACAACTCTCTCTGTAGCTCTTAAACAAGGCAGAATTGAGTCCTCCGACCCCCCACCCATTCCTTGTGTGTTAAATCTTGTTACTGTCTTTCTAGTTGCCCTCTTTATATTTTCATATTATATCTCATTTCTCTCATTTCACTCTACTTTCACTGGCTTGTGTGGTAAAAACACCACCATTTTTAAATGCCTTCAATTATTTAAATTTATATTTGTGGCCCATCCTACAGTATCATATAGTACCAAATACAAAAGTACCACCCCTTTCAGTCCATAACATGGGAAGACCAGTCAAGAGGAGAAGAGTTACACACACACTATAGACCCAGTCTCTCCACATAGCCACCATGCAACCTCAAATCACCACATAAAACACACAAGACATACTATGTGTAGGCTTGTAAATGCCCTCGGGCAGATAGCCTAGTATGAACCTATGAACCTATGTGTGTATGTCTACATATATACAAACACACACACATATATGTATATGAATACATGTCCCCTACTTTTTCATGACAGTGCTGCATGATATGTGTGAGGGAACATCACACATATCAATACACACACGCACACACATACACACACACACACATATATATATATATATATATATATATATTTATACAGCAGTAAGTGTGTGCAAAATGGACAGTTATGTCAGGTGTGAACCCCATGTTAGGAACACATTGCTCTTGTTTGTGAAGGTGAGATTGGGAATTTGGGGAAGGATAGCAGGTATATTTGTGGAGGTAGGTTAAGTTGGAAGAGAAGACAGCCTACAGGGGCAGTATATGACTCATGTGGTGGGTAATCACTCTGGATGCCGAGTGTCATCTGCAATGTGGAATACCCATGAGCCCCCATACGGAAACAATGGGACCAAGGCCCCCACCCATGGCCAGTCACAACATCAGCTTCATGGCCCTGAAGGTGCCTGCAATGGAGGCTGAGTAGGAGGAGCATACGGACCCTGTGTGTGTGTACTGAGGGCCTCAAGGTGCTGTAGCACATCTCCCAAGTCTGTGTGGAGCTCCCTATGCACCAGATGCTGGACATGACCTCTGGTGACAGGATCATGTCTGTGTCTGCTCCCGGGGGGGGGTGAACACTTCCCCTGAGGTGGTTCCACCTGAAGGTAGTGCAGGACTAGTAGATAAGGAGGCCCCAGGGTGGGTCCCACATGTGGTGATTCCTGGTAACATGGCCAGATGTGGTGTGAGAGGTGGTTCTGCTGGCAACAGTTCCCTAAACATCCTATTGTATCACTGTTATAGAACATATGTGGGTAGTAATTGTCCACACATTCCCAGATAATGTCCAAAAGCATGTATAGATATCCCCAATAACACAAAACAACAGATGTGCAGCAATCACATAGCAAACAGACTACATGCATATATGGAACCATAGTGGCCTTTACAATGGCAAGCAGGTGACATTATCCATAACAGGCCAACTATGAGAGTGCCCCCACAGGAAACATGACTACAAACACATAGCACAAAGTGTTGTATAATACAATATATGTCCCAATGGTAGGTATTCTGTAGACATACTTGTTGAGTTGTGTGATCAGATTGTTGTTGGAGATATGGTGGGGGGAGACAGAGATGTGTATTAAAAACTATGATAACCTTGCTGTATGAGGTCCTCAGATCTGTTTCGATCTTTATGTCTTTCAGGCAAGATGTCCAGGGAGAGGCTTCCCATTTATACAGCAGAGGAGAATGATGTCATCCTCTCACACCTGTTGCAGTACTACCAGGTGTTGTTTGGCTGAACAGCCCATTAGCTGCAGGAGTGGAACGCCTTGTGGAACGATCTTGTCCACAGGGTAAATGATGTTGGCTTGCATAACCGCAGTTATGAGCAGGTCTGTCATCTTTGCACAGACCTACTTCGCAATGCCCATCAGCATGCTGCTGCAGTCAGGGGGGATCAGCTTGCAAGAGGGGGGGTCATACCATCCAGCACCCCCAACACATGTTGAGGAGCTCCTTGCCAACCTCGGGGCACCTGCCCGCCCACACTCCCAAAACTTGGCGAAGAGCATAGTGGAGGTGGGTGCTACCCACACAATGGCAGAGGAGCATGCAGGTAAGGCCACAGGGCACATCAGTAGACCACTGTTGCATATCCATCCACATCTGTACAGTTATATCATGCATATGTGAGATGACGTATATATAGCCTGTTGCTGCGTAGTAGTAATAAACAAATGTGCATAATCTGTAGTATTCTGGGCTTGTACTGTTGATGTACTGTAATGCTTCACCCACCCTGTACCAATGCCACAGCTGTGGCTACTGACATCACATCTCTCACACACTTATATAGGTCCCTCTGGTATACCTACAGGGCAGCAGCCTGTAGCTGGTGAGTATGGTATTTGTTCAGGTTTGCCAATACACCAGTCATGGTATGGCCATGGTATATTCCATGCACACATTTAACACACCTACCCATAATTCATGCCGTACATGTTCACGTATTGTTGCTGTTAACTGCACTGCATCACAGTGGTCACCATGATGGTGTATCTGAATGGTATGTCAGATTCCTGCAATATAACTAACATCCTCTCATTGCAAAATGTGTGCACAGATGAACATAGTGGTGGGACAAATGGCCTACAATAGGGACATGTGTGAAACATCACCCTTATACAGTGCTACAACAGTGTATATACCAGTGTTACAATGGCAACTGTTACAGATCTACACTATGGCATATCACAATACTGCAGTTCACAACCCTTACAACCTGCAATGTGGTCCTAACATGAGCAATGCGTGTGTAATATGGAATTGTATATTAGGACAGCCAATATGGGGAATACATACCTTCACAAACACTGGAAGCATATGTGTGCACACACTCCAGATAAAATATAGTGGAAGCAGCTGTTGAGGTACTGACTGCATGCATTCAGCATGAAAATGCACCTTCCAGCAAGTAGACATCCCCAATATCACACCAAAAAATGGTCTGCTGTCCAAGACATTTAGCCATCAAATGCGCCCACTTACGTGCAACAGAGGTAGCTGTAGCGTGCACACATCTTACATGCCATGGCATGGACCCCATGCCCAAAAAGTAGCACCCAGGAGTTGGACATGTAGCCATACCTCACCATTGCATATTCCATGGCAAACAGTGCAGACAGTTGTGCATGTGGCGAGGATGTTTGGGACAGGAATAATGTAGGCAATAGATGGCCATCCAAGACAGATGATGTCACATGTAGCAAACCAGTCATGCAGGCTGCCTAGTAACATGCCACAACACTGAGGGAGTTACAGGAATGTCTAGCAAGTACTAGCTGTGCAGTACCCATGTCAGCAATTGCCTAGATTCTGCATATGTGTGGCCCATGGGTTAGGGTAATCAGATGGGACAGTTGTACCTCAGGAAATATCAGCCAGGCCTCTCTACAGGTAGTGTATGCATAACAGAAAATGTCCCCAAAAGGCATGCATTGCAATGTATATTGGTGTACCAAGACCACGTTGGAAACCTACAGACAGTATCAAATAAGATGCATGTGCTGCACAACTACCACCTCACTCCACCTCAGGCCCACCATCCCCATCTGTACTGTGCTGGTGCCAGTGTACACCTGTATGTTTGCCATTCATTAGCTGGGACTAGGCTGTTACATGTGGTGTTCAGTGTTTGGGACACTGCAAACTGACATGCATGTGTAGGCTATAGTTGTCAAGCATCTGCAAAAAAGTCTGAAGGTGGGGAGTGGGTGTCAACATGACACAACAGTGCACTGCAGCAGCGATCCAAAGGATGCTACGAATGGCTGTATCTGCACACAGTCAGGGTCAGGAACTGTGGCATACATAACCCTGACTCCACAGCAATAGTGATAGCAGCGGGTGAACTCCAAGGGATGTGCACATGAGTTGACCTTGCAATCATGCAGAGGTAAAAAACAAGTTGAAAACCCAAAAAGAATGCTCCAGAATCTGTCACTAGATTCTGTTCGAAGAAAATGTATATATTTTACCAAGCCAGAAATAAACAACTATATTCTATATTTTACCAATCCGGACTTTATACATTTTCTTTGAGTGGAATCTAGCGACAGATTCTGGAGTGTTCTTTTTGGGTTTTCAAATCATGCAGAGGTAGTGGGATGTGTATGGCAGACTGACCAAATACAGGCAAATGCAGATGGCCCATGCTAGTATACCCCTGCCAGGAATAGTGACTGCTGTAGTACACATAACAGTAGGTACAACCAACCATCATGATAAGGGCATGCACACATATGCACTCACGAAGTGTATGCATCTGAATCAGCATCAGCATGACTAACACATTTGTTTGGCACTTCATTTGATTGTACAGGTCATATGACACATATCAAGCTCATGTAATATTAACGTACGCAGTAATGTGGTTCCATGGCATATCAAGGAAAAGGCATCATATTAATAAGGGTGTATACTCCCCATAGCCAAGGTAAGGTTTGATGGTTGTGAGTGTAATTGTATTGTATTGGCCATACATGCACCGCTGATGATGACATCTGTAAATCAGACATCAGGCATTCACAAATGACATCTGTCCACATATCATCCCAAGTATGTGTCAGACAAACACATAGGGGCTGTGAGCAGCAGAGCAGACATAACTGACACAGTAATACACATTCAGCAATGGCGTGTATACCTGTGAGGTATGGTGCCACAGTGCATGGCAGGGTGCTGAACAGGTGCACAGCAATACTGTGTATATGGGTGCAGTGTTTTCCAGGGGAAGGGGCATCACCTACTAACACGGCCCATGCATCTCACACATGTATACTGTTGCTAGCATGGATTGACTATAGCTGCACTGCATGCTGAGTACCATGTTATGCATGTTGACAGATGGGTAATGGGAGATCTGTGTGTAATATCTTTGTGCAACCTCACCTGTAAGTGTGTGTGTGTGTGTGTGTGTGTGTGTGTGTGTGTGTGTGTGTGTGGGGGGGGGGTATTTTGTCTGTAAATGCAATCTGGTGGAGTGGAGGGGGTTGATGTATGTAGGATGTATGTGTGTATGTGTGTGTGTTTGTGTGTGTGTCCATGTATGCACATGTGTGATTGTGGGGTTGTTCATATGTCTCTACTTCTCTTTGAAATCGTACATACATGGACATGGACTGACACATGAGACACTAGGAATACTTATCTGACATGTAATCTCAGGACAGCTGATAGTATAATAAGGTCTGTAGCATGAAACATGCATTGGGAGGGAAACTAGACACCAGGTATACTGTTATAATTGCAATCGGCAGAAAGATGAAAAAATACCCACGTATGCAGCACTACAGATGCATTGGAGAATTACTAGACAGCACCAGTGGTTGTATTCAAATATTACTGTTGTCCACATAATAAGTTAATAGAGCAACAGATCTTGAATCTACTGAGCAATAGTTGCATATGACACCCCATGTGTGACATTATTGAGTGACTGTAGTAGCCTCTATCATATGGGGGCCATGCTCACAATGTCTGGACAAATCCAGGGTGAACACTGGATGACAGCAGTGAGTCCTTGTAAAGCCGACTCCAATCAAGTCAAAGAGGTAATGGAGTAACAGGTCATATTTTGTGATCACTTGTCTAGGTAATTAGAAGAATGATACGTTAATGATTGGTATTAATGAGTGTAAGTTTCCAAGTGTGATGCAGGATGGGAAACTTAAGAGAATAAACTAGGGACAGTCTGTAAACTCAGGGATAGTTAAGTATTATAGTGGAATCTCAGTGTGTGTGTGTGTGTGTGTGTGTGTGTGTGTGTGTGTGTGTGTGTGTGTGTGTGTGTGTGTGTGTGTGTGTGTGTGTGTGTGTGTGTGTGTGTATGTGTGTACTGTTAAGCAATGACGTACAGGTCTTAAAGTGCATTTCTTGTTTTCCCCTCACAGGTGGCAAGGTGGATCAGGGTCCCTCCTGCAGGCAGTCTGAAGTTGGTGTCCATACAGACACTGAAAATGCTGATAGGTGTGTTGAAGCACAGGCGGGGGTGTCAGAGGCCTTAACTGTGCCATTGTTTGACATCCCCCTGTTCTCCACCCCATCCCTGCATGCAGTTACACCATGTCTGGACACAGCAGCCATAACCAGATGTCTGGCAGGGTACCACAGAGGCAGATGTATAGGGGTGCTCATGGGAGGGCTGCTGGTCATCGTGCCCCTGGCAGAAGTGCCACATCTGGTACATGTTTCAAGCTGTCATGGAGGTGCAGGCATATATGGAATGGTACACCAGACAGGGTCTGAGGCTGCAGAGGGCTGCTCTTTCAACTGTAACTGGCAACATTTGTGATCTTCCAGGTGCCCTCTGTTATTCTACAGAGGTCATAGATAGACAGTGGGGTGAGATGGTGGGACTTCTCGACCATGGATTGTCTGTGCTAAAACATGTGATGGGAGTATTGTGATGGCAACATGGACATAGGCCAGCAACAGCAACAGCTGGAGGTCGACGTGGATGTGCAAGGACACCAAGCCACTCCTGTGGTGACAGTACCAGCCCCAGCACTGCAGGGGGGGCGCTGCCCACACCATACCATAGCAGGCCATGTGCATGTGGCCCTGGCCAGTCCCAGGAGAGACCTGGTTCCAGCCGACATATGTCATCATCAGGGGAGAGTACCATATCAAATCTTGTACCTGGATGTGCCTGTGGACCCCCTGACAGGCACAGTTCTAGTGTCCATGGCTGGAGGCAGTGAACTGCATACCCTGCCAGGTATGGTCTGTAGCTGTCCAACAAACACCTGCATAGGGCAGCCACATGGCAGAACTGTGTGCATGCATACACACACACACACAATACAAACACTCCTAGGGCAACTCCATTCTTACACACACACCACATCACCATGGCCATATCAGTAATTAAAACCCCTCACTCACACACATGGTGTCAAAAATATGGCCCAGCCTAGGTCTCTGGCAAACAAACAACACACCCTTTGCCTATGATGATACCTGTGCCACATCCCTGTCATCCATAACATCGATGTGAGGAAAGGATAATATGGTTCTGATGCACACGGTGACTGTACTACAGTGTACCAATGTACTGCTGTGTAACATGTTGTCAGCAATAACATTTAATGCTTACATATCAGGAAGTGTAGCTGTCCAGCCATGATGAATTATAGCTGTTATTAACACTGAGTGATTGTGGTCTCTATAATGTTATCCATTTGTGTTGTAGGTGTCCATGTGTCAGCAGGAGGATGGTCTGCTGTCATATTTCCCAAGGGGCATGGCACTGTGGTGACACCTTGGCTGTGCCATATCCTGGGTACAGGTGAACACATGTCACAGGTCTGTATAACAGTTACTGCCTGTGCCACATGGCCAGTAGGTCTGGGGGTGGTGTATACAGGTGGCTGCATGGTGGCTGCTGTTAGCAACCCTTCTACAGTGGACAATGGTAGTTGCACTGGGTAGTACACACCACATGTTTGTGTGTAACACACACAGAGGCTTTGGTGTTGATGCACTACACAAAGAATACTGTACACATGGATGTATGTACCTGTGCAAGGAACCCATTGTAACCTATGTAATTCCAGCAAGCCAGACTATGCAGAACAATACATTGTGGAATAAGCAGTCCGCTAGTTTAATGTCATTGATGATGGTACCGGCAGGGTATATTTCCCCTTCCCCAATGTAGTGCAATCCTCAACACGGTAAACATATGTGTGCTGGTGTGGGTGGCACGCCCCTACCCTTTGGAGTGTGAGAGGTGCTGTAGAACCACAGATTGTGTGATAGAGAAATGCCTAACCTGTTAAAATGAACTGTACAGTATTACAGCCAGGTACTGGGGGGATACACTCAGCAGTAACTGCAATGATGTTGGCTGTGTTCACAACAGCCACACCCAGCTATATATACCAACCCCAGTATCGCTGCATGCCTATACAGTGGGGAAGAGACCATTTACACATCTAAAAGTAGCTGTGATGGAATGTATGTTCAGAGAATGATACCTGTGACATGTTAGCATATGGCACCCAGTTCTTGGACAGATGACCCCCTGGGACATGTATATTCTGCAACCTGAAGTAGATCCCTCCACATGCACGCACACTGTTACTTGGCAACACTGGGACTAGACCCCAATGCAGCAATTGCCTCATGTACACAGACAACTCTCTCCTCCTACCACCCAACACTACAACCTGTGAGAGATGCACTTATATAGCCAAACTGGAAGCAAAGCTGTCTTCACCCAAGACTGGACTAGACAGTCAAGAGGAGAGGGTAAACACTTGCACCACACCACACTCATCACATAGTCGCTCAAAACCTACACCATCAAAACACACACATAGCAACACAAAACACACATCTACATTCACGGAGGCTCTCAATAAAAATCTGCTCAAGCAACAGAGACCTCCAAAGCAGAAACGCATGCATCCTCCACCCCCCAAAACAGCCCAAATGACACATAGCTCACAAACTCAGTGTGCCATTCAACCACAGCCAATAAGGCATAACAACGTACCCAACACTCTAGTCATAGATGACTCTATAGTCAGGCACACTGATGTTTGACTCACCAGGCTAAACAAGGAGAAAATTACTGTCAGCTGCCTGTCCGGTGCCAGGATCCGCCACATAACGCATGCACACAGGTCACTCCACAACAAGTACAAATATGACTCTATCATTGTCCATGTTGGTATGAATGATCTGAGATGTACCTCCCTGGACTACATGAAAAGAGACATGGAGGAGGTCTCCAATCTTGTAGCCCAGGCAGATATGACCCTAGCCCTGAGTAGCATCTTGCCATCACCCAGAATTATACCACAGTACAAGGACAAAATGATTCTCAACAACTGGCTAAGCTTCTGGTGTCATTCTAAGGGGGTCCAGTATCTGTCTGTCTGGGATGATATGATTGACAGACCACGATGCTTTGCCAGAGATGGCCTGCACCTGTCACTCTTGGGATTACAGATACTGGCTAAGGCTTTTGCCACCCCTATAGTGCCTTTTTTAGGTAAGGTTCAAATGACAAATTCATCACCTTAACAAGTACAAGCAAGAAAAATCTGAGGATAATGCTACTCAATGCTAGAAGCCTAAACCTCAAAATGCATTCACTTGAGGCACTCCTTAAAATGGAGAACATCGACATCTGTGCAGTGACAGAGACCTAGTTCAAGGCTCCAGAGAGCACCCTTGCATTACCAGGCTATAATTCATGCCACACCTTTCAGCCACCTAACCTGGACTGAAACACTTAAGGTGGAGGAGTGTCCATATTCATTAAGGATATCCACACCTCCAGGCTAGTAGCTCAGCATAATGTATCCGAGATTATCCAAGTTCAACTAACTCTGGGCAAGACCACAATCCAAACTGTAACTTGCTACAGATCTCCCATTATGCCCCAGGATTCCCACTCCTCATTTCTTAATACACTGGAAAATATTAGTGTACAACCCAACACCCTAATAATGGGCAGTTTCAACTACCCCACCATTAACTGGGAAAACTACTCATGCACCAACTCTTTCATGCAACGTCTTCTAGAATTCATAATGAATGAATTGCCAACATCCTAGCTGACAGGTGCAGCGCAAACTTCTCCCCCCCCCACCAAAAGGGCAAATATCTATCCCAGCAGAGTGCTGCCCCCCTGACATCTCAGATGCTCAGGTAAGAGCTGCCCTCTCCAAAGCAAAAAACATAGCATCAATGGGACCAGACAGTGTCCCGGGCTGCATCCTACATGAACTCCAAGAAGAGCTAAACCCAAACATAAAACTACTGTTCAATCTCAGCCTTAGTACAGGATATGTGCCCAAAGAGTGGCGTACAGCAACAGTGGTCCCTCTCCATAAAGGTGGTGCCTCAATGGATCCTGGAAACTATCGCCCCATAAGCCTGACTAGCTTGGTCTGCAAAGCTATGGAAAGGATCATCATGGACCTCATAAATAAAGATATTGGGGACCTACAGACACTGGATCCTACCCTGTTTGGCTTTGTTAAGGGCAGATCCTGCCTCTTAAACCTGGTTGATTTCTTTGAAACAGTCACCAAGGCCATTGACGAGGGGAAGGTGGTCCACACAGCCTACCTGGACCTCGCAAAAGCCTTCGATACAATACCCCACTCGGGCATTATAGATAAGCTCTCCAGCTTAAATATAAACCCCTAAGTCACTAGATGGATTGCAAACTGGCTCAAGGACAGAACCCACATGGTTAGAATTGCTAGAGCCATGTCAGACTCCAAACCAGTTACAAGTGGTGTCCCACAAGGCTCAGTCCTGGGACCTCTCTTGTTCGGTATATATTTCTCAGAGGTACAGGCCAACACGGAAGGACTGTGGCTGACCAAGTTCGCAGATGACTGCAAACTGGGCGCCATAATCGACTCTCCATCCGACACAAGCATCCTCCAAAAGGGCCTCATAGAAACAGACAACTGGTGCCAGAGCCATGGCCTCAAGCTAAATGCCAAAAGTGTATAGTCACCCCCTTTGGCAAAAACAAAGTGCCCAGAAATTACCACATAAGTGGTAATCCATTGAGTACAGAAGAAGTAATTAGGGACCTGGGGACCCAAGTTGATAGCAATCTCTCATTTGACAACCACGTGGCCAAAGTGGTTAGAAAAACATTTTATATAGCCCACCTAATCATGAAGGGATTCACATCTAGATCAGGGGAGGTCATCATGCCTCTTTACTCATCCCTCATCAGGCCCATAATTGAGTACAATGCCCCTTTTGGGATGTACCTCACCAGACACCTGCAGCAACTGGAAAGACCCCAAAAGTACCTCACCAAGAGGATCAAAGGGCTCAAACAGATGCCATATGCTGCCTGGTTAAAGAAACTCTGGCTCTACTCAGTGGCATACCGCCTGTTCAGAGGCGATCTGTGCCTGACGTATAAAGCCATGTCCAACCCGGAATTAATGGACATGCTGCACCTCAGAAAATCCAAATCCCATCGAGCTACGCGCTCGAGACTTGAACCTCAGCACTGAAATAAATAGGACATGCTGGAGGGACAGATTCATAACCCAGAGGCTCCCTTCACTCTGGAATAAAATCCCAGTCCAGGTTAGGCAGAGTCCCTCATTGACTCTCTTCAAGAGGAATCTTGATGAGTGGATGGGAGAACGTAGGTTTACCCCGGGTATCACTTCTGTGTCACTGTTAGACAGAGGCACAGTATACTAACCTCGAAAAAGGACATAGCAAAATAAATTTAAAATGGGTGGTGAAAGCCAAACACATTCTGGCTAGGCTTATAAATGCCCTAGGGCAGATAGCCTAGTATGAACCTATGAACCTATAAATTCCAATGTCTTGGATCAACTTATCCACGCCCACACCAGGGGCAGCAATATCCTAGACCTGGTCATTACCAACATGGGCGACGGGTGTTCCACACCAGAGGTCAATTCCTCATTTGTCAGATCCGACCACAAGCTAATCAGAATAGACATGCACATCCTGCCCCCACCCCCCATTAAGGAAACTACCATAAAAAAATTCTCCAAAGCCAACTTCACGCTTCTTAAGACAGAAGTGTCCAACTTCACAACACCCATATAGATGGACAATAGAGGTACGACTGATGAATCCTTCACAAATGCACTTTATAAGCACTTACACGAGTGCATTGATTGTGCTATCCCTAACAGAACCAATATGCTAGCCTCCAAAAAAAGGAAGCCAATCTGGTGGTCCCCTGCCATAAACAAACTCTACAACAGAAGAAAGAAACTGTTGCAAAAAACAGTAAAATCCCATGACTGGAAAAACTCCCTGGTCAGCCTCAGTAATTAGCTGAGATCCTTCATAAAATCATCCAAAGCTAGTTGTGAAAACAAAATCGCCACTAATTCTAAAGACAACCACAAAGCATTCTATAGCTATGTCAAGAATCTCAATGGCAACAGACAGATCTGCTCTGAGTTACAGCACAATGGTAGTAAATATACAGAACCAACTAATATTGCCAACATCCTGGCAGATAGGTTCAGTGCTAACTTTACCCCCCCGCACCCCATAAAAGGCCCATCTCTATACCGGAAGAATGCAAAGTTCCTGTAATCACAGCTCCACAGCTAAAAACCACACTCTCTAAAGCCAAGAACACAACATCCATGGGACCTGACAACATCCAAGGCTGCTTTCTAGATGAACTACAGAATGAACTGGCACCCTACCTAAGCACCATGTTCAATCATAGCCTCACCTCAGGCTTTGTGCCCACTGAATGGCGCACAGTGACGGTTATCCCACTTCACAAAGGGTGAGCCACCACAGACCCCAGGAACTACAGCCCCATTAGCCTAATGAGCTTGGTCTGCAAGGCCATGGATCGTATCATCATGGAACTTATAAACAAAGACATTGGTAATCTCCAAACTCTAGACACTACCCAGTTCAGGTTTGTAAAAGGCAGATCATGTCTCCTAAACCTGATTAATTTCTTTGAAGCAGTCACCAAAGCCATAGACGAGGGTAAGGTGGTTCACACAGCCTATCTGTAGCTCACCAATGCTTTTGACACCATCTCCCACTCTGGAATTATAGATAAACTCACAAAACTAGGTATAAATCCCTATGTCACAAAATGGGTTGCCAACTGGCTCACTGACATAACCCACACTGTGAAAGTAGCAGACTCCAAATCTGACTTCAGACCAGTGACAAGTTGAGGACCACAGGGTTCAGTCCTGGGTCCTCTCCTGTTTGGTATCTACTTTTCTGAAGTACAGGCTAACACAGAAGGTCTTTGGCTAATGAAGTTCACAGATGACTGCAAACTAGGAGCCATAACTGAAACCCCTAACGATGTGGACATCCTACAAAAGGGCCTCACTGAGACAGATGTCTGGTGTCAAAGCCATGGCCTCAAGCTCAATGACAAAAAGTGCATTGTCATCCCTTTTGGTAAAAACTCTGTACCCATGAGCTGCCACATAGGTGGTAGTCTACTTAACACCAAAAGTGTGATAAGAGACCTTGGGACTCTCTCCTTTGATAATCACATTGCCACAGTAGTCAGGAAATCCTTCTACATGGCACACCTCATTACAAAAGGTTTCTCATCCAGGAAAAAAAGAGGTCATTTTTCCCCTCTACTCGTCACTCATTAGACCCATTATAGAGTACAACGCCCCTTTTGGTATGTACCTCACAAGATATCTACAACAACTGGAAAGGCCACAGAAATACCTCACAAAAAGGATTATTGGCCTCAAACAGATGCCCTATGCAGACTGTCTCAAAAAACTCCTGGTTTACTCCATCACATATCGCCTACTCAGAGGCAATCTCTTCCTAACATACAAAGCTACGTCAAACTCAGAGCTGTTGGACATGCTCCATTTAAAGAAATCCAAATCCCTCTGAGTTACACACTCTAGGGACATAAATCTTGTCACCACAATAAACAGAACATGTTGGAGGGATAGATTCCTGTCCCAGAGACTTCCCATACTCTGGAACAAACTACCTATCTATATCAAACAAAGCTCCTCATTAGCACTCTTCAATAAAAATCTTGATGATTGGATGGGAAATAGGAAATTCACCTCGGGGATCACCAATGTGGCTCTGCTCAACAGGGGAACAGGAAAATAATTTTCTTGGGTGGCGAAAGGCAGGTTACCTTTTTGGTTAGGCTTGTATAGGCCCTAGGGCCAATAGTCTAGTACCTACCTATAAACCTATGAACCTACCTAGGTATGTAGTACTACTGATGTGTGTGGCTTTAAGTGCACACACCACACAGTGTTTAGGATGAGGTGTGTTCCAGGTTACATGTTATATGCAGAACATCCCCTGGCATGTACATATGGTAAGGGGGATGTAATGGTTGTATATGGACCAATAAAGCAAGTAAAAACAGGCAAGGTACTCGAAAATAACCAGTAATCCAATAAACAGTACCTTGTATTTAAAATGGTTTGAAAGTTTATTTCACTAAAACACGTACTATATACATTCTATATACATAAACGCATTTACTCCATCAGCGTTTTCATCTCATCAACAAAGACTTCATCAGATGACAAATAATTTCCTATTTACCATTTATATAGCCTCAGCCACTTAAAAGAACCAATTTGAACTGTGCAAAATTGCAATAAATAAATAATAATGTGAATAAAATCATTTCACCCTATTCTACCACATGAATAAAATCGGAAAATATTAAAGCCACTTGTATAAAACCATTATGTTAAATACACATACAAGTTAAAACATTGCCTGTTTCAGAAAACATAAATATTTGTGTTAAAAATTCAGGAACTTACAATTCCTATAAAAGACATAAAAATCAATTAAAAACAATGCTAGCCCACCATCTAGTGGACATCGTGGGGAATAACTTGTCCGAAACATACTATAACTTAGCAGACCTCATTTTTAATAAAAGGATTATAGATATATTGTTGTTTAAACCTGGGGTGCTTGCTAGTTCCAAAGTGATTTGCCACCATAACTCTGTGAATTAAATTTTCTCTTCCCATAATCCACCCGTTTTCCTTTCTTACTTGTTCCACAACAAAGAAAGTGAAATCTGCCTTTTGACATTCTTTAGTATGCTTGTATAAAGCATTAGTCTCCTTTTTGTTCAAAATGTCATAATTATGTTCGTAGCTCCTTCTCTTTAACTTACGTTTGGTCTTCCCAATATAGAATGATCTACATTCTACACAAGTTGCAAGATACACTATCCCCATGGACTCACAATTATAATACTTGGACCCTACTATCCATCTATTTCTGCTCTCAATGAAAACCTTATCCACATTTGCTATGTTTCCACATTGGGAACAGTGCCCACATTTATAAATTCCTATACTCTTTTTATTAATTGCTAAGTTCCTACCATCA